>NC_020493.1:2784514-2791350 GCF_000184155.1 Fragaria vesca subsp. vesca | reverse complement strand
ATTAATTCAAAGTTTATTTTTTTCCTTCTTTAAAAAAAATCACCATTCCAAGCAAGGAATAAAAATCAATATTTTATGCCTGTTACTCTACATAAAATTATTATTGATCGTATATAACTGACTAGAAGTTATGGAATTGATTTTTCAGGAGTCATTCCCCAACTTGGAAACTTTGAAGTTTGTTGCTCTACTTAAAAGTATTTACTGATCATAACTGACCAGAAGTTATGGAATTGATTTTTCAGGATTCATTGCCCAACTTGGAAACTTTAGGCTTCGGCATAATGGAGAACTGGGATAGTCCGCCACTCCACTTGTTGAGGAACCTCAAGTATCTTTATAGTTATGCACACACCAACGACTCATCTTTGATTTCCCTTGAGCAATTACTTGGTCTTGAAAAAGTCAATGGAGAAATACATGCAGCTGGGGATGCGACCTTCCCGTTTTTAAGAGAGTGGCACCTTCACGGGATGCGGAAGCTGATGAATCTTGGGGATGATAGCTTCGGATCAGCAGGCCTATATTTTCCAAAAGTGGAAATTCTGGAGCTAGAGGACTGTGACAGCTTACAGAATTTAAGATCGTCCACAATATCCTTCAACAATCTAACAACTCTGCAAGTAAGTCATTGTAAGGGATTGAAATACTTGATATCTATCTCCATGGCTAAAAGTTTGATGCAACTCACAAAACTAGAAGTTCGTGATTGTGAGGAAATGATAGAAATAGTTGCCAGCAGTGGAAATGACGTTGCAAGAAATGAGATTGAATTCAAGATGTTGAAACATTTGGAACTGTCTGCTCTACCAAGTCTGAGAGGCTTCTGCTCCGGAACTCACACTGTCAAATTCCCGTCCTTGGAAAATTTATGTATGACTGGTTGCACTCAACTGGAGGGATTCATCCTTGACGTTACTACGGATAAAAACAGACTTGCCAATGAGATCAAAGACATCGAGAGTGCTAGACTAATGCAGCGATTCCTTTTCGACAACAAGGTGAAATAACTGCATATGCTCAACTTTCTTTACTATTTTTATATCGTATCTGAGTTTCAGTATCACAGTTTCATAAGATGACTAATACAAAATTTTTATACAGGTTGAATTGCCGAAGTTGACGAGTTTGTCTCTCGAGGGTCTAACCAAGTTGACCACAATATGGAATAAACAAATACAGAACACATCAGCAGCACCATTCGATTGTGAAAATCTGAAGTATGTGGAGATTTACTCATGCGAGAATTTGGAAAATATTTTTCCATTGTGGGTGGCTAGAAATCTCCAGCAGTTACAGACTCTCATAGTGAAGAATTGCGGAGTGAAGGAAATCGTTGCAAGAGAGGAGAGATTACAAACAGTATTTAAGTTTGTGTTTCCAAAAGTAACACTCGTGCTCTTTTGGAACTTGTCCGAGCTCATAAACTTCTACCCAGGGATGCACGTGTGTAGCTGGCCATTGCTTAATGACTTGGGAGTGTTTAATTGCAACAAAGTGGACATATTTGCTGAAGAGTTTTCAAGTTTCCAAGAAAAGCTTGACGGGAACAGTTCCAGTACTCTTACTAATCGGCAATTTCTCTTTTCAATTGAGAAGGTATGAGTATCTAATATACACATAATTTTCTTTGTTAATCAGTTTGAATATAATTTTATATAATGTATGACTCCTACCCAAAAATGTTGTTTATCTCACTTTGAAACAAGAACCTGACTCAACAACAAGTACTACTATATATGCGTTGTACGTTATAATCAAATTATCTGATTTGTCTGTGCTTTGACTATATTTTAGGATTCATTTCCCAACTTGGAGCGGTTGGGCTTGAATGCAATGGAGTTCTCCAATGGTCCACTCCCAGCAGCAGCGCAGTTTTTTGGTAAACTAAAGAAACTTGAGGTTTGTTGTCCAGAGTCCAAGTCACTTGTTTTCCTGGACAAATTACTACTCGACCCTGAAGGAAGCAGCACTGCTAGTGCTGTTGGGATAACGACCCAGCAGTTCCCTCATTTAAAAGAGTTGAGCCTTGTTCGAATGAAGAAGCTGATGCATCTAGGCCAGGATGATGAGGAGGATAACTCACAATCAGCCACTCGCATCCCAAATATTCCAAACCTTCAAACTCTGTTCGCAAATGCTTGTGACAGCTTAAGGAATCTGAGATCATCTGCAATATCCTTCGACAATCTAACAACTTTGCAAGCAAGTGTTTGCAACAGGTTGGAGTACTTGATAACATACTCCATGGCCAACAGCTTAACGCAACTCACGACATTGGAAGTCGAGGGCTGCCCAAGACTGGTGCAAATAGTGGGAAGCAATGATGAAGACGATTCAAGAAATGAGATTACACTCCCAAGGCTGAAACATCTGAAACTATCTGTTCTACCCAGATTGCAAAGCTTTTGCTCCGGAAATTGCCTTGCTAAACTGCCGTCCTTGGAAACTTCAACCATGAGCAACCGCCTCAAATTGAAGATTTTCGCAGCTGATGACCAAACACTACAGCTGATAACCAACGAAGGGGACGACACAGATGTTGATGACTTGGGGTAAGTTTCTGATTCCCCAAACATGCTTAATGACTTTATGTATTGTGTTTCCCCGGTAACCTTATCTTGGAATTTTGTATATGGAATGTTGATTTCCAGTGGCGAGGTACCCTGCTGAGGAATGAGGATAGTACTGATTTCATATCTTAACGATATTTCACTGTAAGCAGTCTATGCGAACCATATCACACATTAGAATTTCCTGCTTGCTTCTACCTCCAAATTTTTAATTGTTCTGACAAAATTCCTTACACCACCTTACAGATTCCACTGCTCCACCTTGCTTATGGCATGGGCTATGCCTACCAAGTGTCTGAGAAAATGATCGTGTGGGGAATTTGCTGCATTTAATTTCTTATGCTTCTATCGCTTTACATGTGTATTGGTTTCTTTCTACTTGCCAATAAAGGAAGAACCAAGAACATGACAGAAAAGAACAGATCGAGTGATTCATATTGGATCTCTCCCCATTGTTGTGCAACGTACCGAGAGCTGTGGAGCTTCTTTTTGTTTTTCTTTTAGCTTAATATGTTACTGTAATTGCTGATCTGGGAATCTTAATTTGTTAGCTGCATTTTGCACTTTTTGTCTTTTTGCTTAATTGACTGTTAATGAGGCTTCTAGTAAGAAGGAAGAACAAGTTTGGATTCAGTGTCGGTGATTTTACTTGTATGTAATCCTCTTGTTCAAATTTGACATAGCACTCAAAAATAAAAAAAAAAAAAGGGTGTGATGGTCATGTCCAGATTGAAGAAACAAGAAAACCAGTACAGAATGCATGGCACTGATCATATATGCGCAAACCAGAATCGGATAATTGATCTAGTTTTTCATATTTAACATTTAGCTTGAGAAACGGTTTTGATATTCATAGCAATTAGCCAGAGAAAGAACAAGACAACCAGGGAGGGACTCCTTTCATAACGAGAAAGGTTCCATCAATACGCCCGTATTTCCACTTTCCTGGTGTGTACTTTCCACCGTTGATATCTGTTTGTGGAAAAGATCGAGAGACAATATCAAGACCTAAAACAAAACGAAGACCAAAAGCAAACCAACAAATTCAACCGGAGATGAATCCCGGTTCATACGTTTATCTCAAATCCAGAGAAGAAAACACAGAATCATCATCCCCGGTTGTTGCAGAACCCTGAATCGGAACGGAGAATCATACTATGACGGTTGAGCAACATCGCTTCCTTTGGTCTGTGATTTCGGCAAAACCCTAGTTTTATAAGTAGTTTAGTCCTGTTTAGTTGGTCTAAGCCCAATATAATTGCAAGTCTCATGCTATAATTTTTATTGAAAATTATTGTTTGCACGAAGTGTATTTACACGACTCAATCTTAACCGTATGTTTGACCACCATGTTTCTATATTATTTCCTCTAATCATGATCATCCATGTATGTATGTGAAGATACACGCCGTGTACTGAAAATACTCTCTAATTTCTATATCATGAGACATGACTCACACGAGTGAGTGAATGATCAGTATATTCACGAGTGTGTGTGTCTTCTTCTTTTTTTGTTTAAGGGCTCCGAGGTTTCAAGAAAGGAACTTGTCACCATGTCATGAATTGTGTAAAGGAATTCTTTTACATGCCATGTAACTAATAGAATCATAGTTAGTTAGTTACTAGCTGGTCTGTTTTCAATATCTGTGATGACAATTTTCTCTCTTTATTTCGTTTTATTTTCTTTGTTTTTTTTTTTTTTCCTTTACACACTTGTCCTATTTTCTATTAGCATTTCTTACTCTCTTTCTTATTTCTTTCCTTTTTTATATTTATTTATGAGTCAAGTACCATTTTGATTAAAAAGCAATATCTTGGAAACAATATTGACAAGCAAAAATCGTTTTAACTACTCTAGTTGGCCTAGACGAAATTCACATCCTGAATCAGTCATTGAATATATCAATACAGTGTGTCATCAGAAAAGCATACTGGAAAATGATTGAGATACTGCATACATCCTGAACATATAGAAATATTGTTTTTTTTTTTTTTTTACTCTGTCAGCCTTCACCTTATAATTCAAAGAACATGGAACTAGGACAGTTACATCGTCAAAATTCAATGGACCCTTTGCTAATATTACAGATAAGAAGACGTCCAAAGCAAGGCCACTGTAACATTCACTTTTTAGCACCGCAACTACGATCCTTGTGCATCATTTCAGCAGAATGTGACTACAGTATATTTTACATGATTAAAGATAAACGAAAAATATACAAGTGCAAAGAAAAAGGAACTACAAGTGCAGACTATCTGTAAATAAACTTTTTGGAGAACAAAATTGATTTAATTGAAAGAATATATATGATCAAAACAACGAAATTGTTCCTCAGCCTTGGGGGAACAATGACACGAGTATTGAATTTTCAACACAGTATGTTATTTATGGTGTAGGTATTCTCCGTTACTTGGTTCTTGTAATGACTATATGGGTGAGATCCAGGAGCGCCCTCCTTGATCTTAGTACATCTTCATCGTGGCTCTCCGGCAGAGATTCAATTGCCTCTGCAGCAAGGCTTGCATGTTTTCGGGCTAGCTCCCTTGTCCTCTGTATTCCATTGCTCTTACCAAGGTAGTCAAGAGCCTGAATGCAGAACAGTAAGTGTTTGGCGTTCAGTTTTTACTAACAAATAGGTTGAAAGGGGATTTATAAATGCAAGCCACTCGATATTGGCTTCAGAACCTTTAATATCAAATATTCATAATATGCTTGCAGGAAAGATCAAATTAAAGTCAAGAAAAACCAGACTTCAAAAACAAGAAAGTACATCTGAGTTAAATTATACAAACTTACAATCTCAACATTTGCAGGATTGTCAAATCCCTGTTCAACCACTGCACGCAACTGAGGGAACTCTTCCATTGCAAATAATATTGGAGCAGTAACTATGCCCTACAAAATCATAATATGGGCACATAATTATGGCAGGCCAAATTGTGCAACATATTCACTAAACATTAAGAAGACCATGACAAGAAAAGGAATAAGGGCTCTTGTACAGAAAAGCTCAAGAAGTAGTAGCATGTGAGAGAATAGTTGAGAATTTCTTTTTTGTATCTTAGAACACAAAAGTCGAAAGTTGGCTTCAAGACACAGAAAAGAAATTTCTAGCCATGAAGTACAAATTTTCTTAAGCTCAAGTCATTATACTTGCATATAGTTGGAGAAATGGCAAGCTTTTTTTTTGTGTGCCAAACATAGAATGACATTTGGAAGGATAGGGCAAGAATAAAGACAATACTGTTAACACAATTAAGTACAACTAAGATCTCAAGGCTGACAAATACAGGAAAAATCTGCCTAGATGTCAACATTGTTCAAGTTAAGCTAGCAAGCTCATCCAATAAATGTATCTAGCTCATAATGAGCATAAGAGGTAGATAAAGAGACAGTTGGACTGGAAGTTCATTAAGAACATCAGTTTGGTCCTCTAAAGTTCCAGTGGGCTATGCAAACATAGCTTTTAGTTCCACTGGGATAAGCATTTCTGTTTCATAACCAGGAGAAATTGATTCACATAAATAACATAAGGGGTAGTCTACACGACAAACAGATACTTTGATAAATTATTTCTAGATCACATTCCTGTGTTAAAACAGGAAAACCCCACATTACTTAAGACTTACATGACGGATGTCAGATAAAGAACCCTTTCCAAGAGATGCTGACGTGCCGGTAAAATCAAGGACATCATCTATCAATTGAAATGCCAATCCCTGAGGGGAAAAAATTAGTCAGCTAACCCAAAACTTTTACACACCTGTATCAATGTGAAACCTTCATTTCATTGTTTATACTCTAAAAGATAAATTTCAGCTAAATCTTAGTTTTAAATTCTCCAGCAATGCTTCTGTTTGGAAGACATGACCAGTAAACTTTATAAAGATCTCAAAAGGATAGCTTCCTCCCCTGGAAAAATGAAATCAAATACGGAATTGACAGGGAAAAGAATTCACAAACCAGATTTTTTCCATAGTCAAAAGCCAGCATTGCAACTTCCGTTGTATGCCCAGCAAGAATGGCAATCGCTTTGCAACTGTTTGAAATCAATGATGCAGTCTTGTAATATGTCTTCTCTATATAATATTCCATGCTGCAATGATTACCACATTTCATCATCATTAGCTAAGTTTCAACTTTTATCTTAACTAAAAACTTTGTAAGGGGAGAAAAAACCATATCATCCACCAGTCACATACATCCTCTCCGTGTGTGTGTGTGTGTGTATACAGTACGTTATCGAGGTGCGGACGTCGGTA
>NC_020493.1:2761718-2784494 GCF_000184155.1 Fragaria vesca subsp. vesca | reverse complement strand
TCGCCGGGGATGGAAAGAGGTCGGGGAAGCTGCTGGAGTCCGCTTGGGTGGAGGCGCGCCCTCGCCGGCGCCGTACGGAGGGAAATCTGCACCGTAAGGCTGTGCGGACGTCCGTATCTGAAACGGACTGTGTGTATATATATATATACGCACGCCCTTAAAGTGCGGACGTCCCTCCGTTCTCCACCGTCCGGCGCCGACAACGGCACGCCTCCACCCGAGTGGACTCCAACGGTGTCCCCGATCACTTTCTCTCCCCGATGAGTCCGCCGAATTTCAGTTTTCCAGCGAGATCAATCTTCTGTGAAGTTTTGGGTGGAGGTTGCTGCCCAGACCTTCAAATCAATCTCGCCGGGAAGAGAAAATGATCGGGAACGCCGCTAGAGTCCGCTCATTAGCGCGCCCCCACCCGAGCGGACACCAGCGGTGTCCCCGATCACTTTCTCTTCCCGGCGAGATCGATTTGAAAGTCTAGGCAGCAACCTCCACCCAAAACTTCAGACAAGATCGATCTCGCCGGAAAACTGGAATTCGTCGGGGAGAGAAAGTGATCGGGGACACCTCTGGTGTCCGCTTGGATGGAGCACGCCATCGTCGGCGCGGGACGGTGGAGAACAGAGGGACGTCCGCACTTTAAGGGCGTGCGGACGTCCGCCTCTGATCCGCATTGTATATATATATATAAAGTGTGTGTGTATGCTTAATAGCATTCAAGAAAATTAGACATTTGATGATAGAATCTTGAGAAGAGAATTTGATGTAATGCTGAGTACTAAATTCCTAACTCTTATCTCACCACTACTCTATCTTCTATCGTGCTTTGTTTGGTTGGCAGTGAGTAGTAGAACCTATATAACGCTTTAAAAGCACTTTTCTGGTAGCACATAATGAGCAAATAGCTACTAAACAAAATGCACATATATGATAGAAGCAGCAGAGCAGTGTACCTACAACGTTGATCGGCTTCAGTTGTCATTTGCATAGTTTCACCTGTAACAAGGTGCTCCACAACTGTTGATAGTAAAGACACCACCTACACATGCACAAAAATAATGAATATGTCTGAATAAGCAACTCTAGTGAATGCATGTCACTGTGTCTATATTACGTGGAACACTTTGCTCCATAGTCCATACCCATCTCAACACAAACCAGTAATGAACAGGTGCGGGTACCATGTCTGACTCACTAAAGTTTAACACACAATACCCTCCTTCACTATGGTTGATGATGGTGGAGCTCGTGGTCTGATATTATGGACCCTGGTCATCAACCATTTCAAATTGAGGCCAAGATCCCTGTCAGTCAGGACGCTATTGACAACCACCCCCACCCGAAAATTCAGTTTTATTTGCATTCCTCATGGCATGGGGATGGGATACTACTACTCTAAGAATGGGGTTTCAGGCAGGAATATTTAATTTTTGGACCCTTTATGGCCAAGTCCCTATAAAAGATACTAGACTAATCAGATGTCTGAAGTCTAGAAACATGACCAAATCCAAAAAAGAAACATAACCAAATCCAATACTCATACCAGACATGTAAGACAGCCCTATATGGTAATTCTCATTTACGAATATATACTGATGATAATATATGCATACCTCTGTGTTTCTTAGAGAGGCAAGTGCAACACAAGCTCGAGAGAGCAGAAAATCTCCTGCTAATACAGCTAACTGCATTCAAGGTAAAAGGAAGAGCAACCATCATATTACGCAAAAGTCCCCCGTAACTTGTGCATCAATTAAATATCACTTAGAAGGTATATGGAAAACTTGGATTTCTTCCAAAAGCAATCATTAATAATAACAGAAAGAAGAATAGCAAGATTCGGCATATTGGACTCTGTAGCATGGAATGCTAAAAATCAGAATGTTATATCCTTTGCAAAACTACAACTAAATAAAAAGTGAACAAATTATTTGGCCACCACACCCCCATTCTAAGCAGTATACCACTAATAATAGAAATAAAAGTATTAGTCAAATTACTGTCTAGAAACAAGGGAAAAGTAAGGAGTCTTATAGTTACACATCTTTTCCAATGGGAACTCAGGTGAGGTATAGTGGGTAGTTATGATGATTGTATATAAGTCACATAATAAGGCTTTGGGCACCAAACAACCTATGCACACACAGATACACACACACACACACACAACATAAACTCTCCAAGACTACAACGTGACACTTTTGATCACCCACATATAGAGAAATTATGAAGAGAGAAAACATGCATATGACAAAATATAGGTTGACAAGCATAAAGTAAATTTGATCAACTTGAGGGAAGAAAAAGTTCACCTTATTTCCCATTACGGAATTTAATGAAACCACACCACGTCTTGTGTCTGCATCATCCAATACATCATCATGTAGGAGGCTTGCGACCTGACACATACAAATAGTTACATAAAAAGCTTGTAGGCTTAAAGTCCTGAGAGAAAATCATATCTTTATTGTAACCATTTATTTATTAAGTGTTAGTACAGGATACTAGTAGTAGAGGGGATAAGAATAGCTTCATGCAGATAAGTGATACCTATAGCACTAGTTCCAGAAGGGAAAGAAATTAAAAAGGAGTCCACTGAAAGCAAGCGAAAAAATAGTGAGCACACAACAAGACATTAGAAATGGTTCTGGAAGGATGAGTATGAGGTGGTCCACGTATTTCCCACAGACAATGAATGTTATTGGTGCATCAGCAAAGATTCTATTATTGTAACTTTTATAAAATAAAACATAATAAAATAAATCCTTAACAAAAGATATAACCAACATGAATCATCTCGGTCACTTCTGCTATACATTGTTGTCTTGCCCGCAATTCCGTTGGGAAAGCATCTTCCAATCGTGTAGGGGGATCAGGTTGCGTAGGAGGCTCCGGTATACTGCCATTCAGCGCTGTTGACATCAATAATAAGACCTGCACAGTGTACAGAACTATTGAGCAACTATTGACTTTATGGCAATCCTTATTAAGAACACTGAGTTAAGGATAAAATGTCAGATAATTTCAAAATCAAATCATATTAGAACAGAGAAAAGACGGTGACCAAAAGTCATCCAGTGCAGGACATCCAGAGAACTATCAACTAAAAGTATTAGCAGCATTGCCATTACCGTAGGACGAAACCTCTTTCCTTCCACCCCCATTTTAAAGAAGTACTCAGCAGCAGAGGCAAGCTTAGGAACCTGCAACGAAAGATAAATTCTTCTTATATGGACCATCAACGTCAACTCTTCCTCTCCAATACATACATTCTTACAGTAATATCATTACTTGGTAAGAAGCCAAGGAGAAGAAAATACCTTAGCAACTACCATCGCTCGCAACCTGTCAGCAATAAGTGATAGCTCATCAGAAACAAGCGAGAAAGGGTCTTGTGGTTCCTGCAAAACAGTATCTACCATATAAGTACAATGCACCTGAAAATACATTCTAACAACAAGACTCTGAAATCCCAATGAGAAAAAAAAAACAAAATCACATTTAGCCTTGACAAGTTGGACCTTTCACTTCCATCTTGAAGTTGTACCACAAACAACAACACACCATTTCATGCATTAATTTTCAGAAGATGATCACAGAAACTGAATACTACAGCTTTTCCACATATATAAGGGGTTTATGGAAATAAAAGAACAGTCTTTACACACTTGTAAAGTCACAGTTGTCACATTTGCATTGCAAGTCAGTAAACAAGTAAATGTGGTATCCCATAAAACAAAAAATAGACCAAACCAATCAGTAAAAATATCAATACCCAACAACTTACCTCAACTATGGAGCTAATTTGGTTGTGAATTTGATGCCTAGAAGTTAAGGAGCCAGGGAAAGTAGGCAACCCAGAAGACCAAAACTCTCTGCAACCCAAAATCTAGTAGCACAAACACTAATCAAAAGCAATGAAATTTACCATATTAAAACAGTCAAAAATCCAAGCTTTTGGGAAAGAGAAATTACCTTCTGGGTCGAATCCCCAAGAGACTGAGAACAAGCTTTGGAGGCCAAGAATTGATGTGGGTCTTGTCGATTAGAGAGCAAACACCGACATAAGCCATTGAAGCTGGTTCTTGGGAGCCTAGAAAATCCCCGAGAAAAGATCATATTTTGAGGCTCTGGGAATCAGAAAGGTTGGAGCTTTGGGGAGAAGAGAGACTTTTGGCTATGGGGTTTTACTGTTTTAGGGTGTTGGGGTCAAAACTGGAAGAAGTAGAAGAAGAAGAAGGTCATAAACCGACTTGGGGGTTATGTGTAAGCGCCACCGCCATGTGCTAGTAATAACTATTGACGGCAAAGCTCAGCCATGAAATTGTAATAAAACCCACACGTACTTGCAAAAACCCCAATTTTCCCTCTGTAATCACTATTTATAGTTTGAGGCATATTTTTTCTTTGATCACGTATTGTCACATAAAAATGATCAAACGAGACTGTATACCTAAAATATTCTTGTACTTAAAATACACACTTCTTTAACTACTCAACTTAAAAACTTTAGAAATGAGCAAAGATAAACGATAACATTTAGAAAAATAATTTGATTGTTTGGTCATGTATCATCACATAAAATGATTGATTAAGACGGTAAAATACTCTCGTATTAAATTTGAAATCAAAAATTTTCTCTGATTTCGTAATATATTACTTTCGCGTTCCTTATAATTTTCATCAGTGTCTTTGTGTTTAAAATTTGTGTGGCTTTGACCTTATGAGATGAAAGTATGAAACACTATTTTGTGAGCATGATATTAAGATTGCAGATTGAAATACCATGAGACCAATTGCTAGTTGATAGTCCAAGCTTGATGGTCGCAACCTAGGTTAGCTAGTAAAGCGAAACAGGCACTTGGAAGTTGTAACTTGTAACCTTGCTTAGCAAAGATAATTACATACAGCTTTTACATTTATCCACTGTTTTTACCTTTCAACTTCTCTACGTGCAAATGCCAGTAATATTGTCTGATCTAAGATGATCTTGTAAATACGAAGATAGAAAAATACACAAGTGACAAGACAACAAACTTGCAGTGCTCATCCACCGCCAAACTGCTTCAGCAACTCCTTAAATTCCTCAGCAGTGCTCTTCAGCATAAGCGGCAAAGGCACATGTACTCCACTTTGCACAACCTCCATATGCCTTGGCTTTATCCTCTTCTCCAAACTAAAGGCAAAGTATTGAGGAAACTCCTTCAAGTCCTCCAATTTCAATCCCATATCCACAGAGAAGTACTCAAACTTTGGCTTGTAGTTATTCTCAATGCTGAAAGTGAGTAATGCTGGACACCTCAGCACCAACCCCACAGCCTCATCTCTTGGAATCCCCAAATCCACCAAAAAGTTTAACTTGGGAATCAGGGTCTTCTCCACACTTGAAACCAAGAGCACAGAATCATGGTAAGCTAAGGCATGCAAATCCTTGAACCCAAGTCTCTGAAGATAAAACAAAGCTGGTTTGAGCTGGTCACTCACACTTGAAGCAAGCAATCTCGGGCACTTGTTGATGACCTTTCTGAAGTTGTATTCTGGGACTTGGAGGTAATCTGAGAGGAAGTTGAAAACTGGAATGAGCTCAGTTTTGATGTTGGAGGTGAGGATATGGGGGCACATCCCAAAGATCTTGGCCAAGTCCTTTTCTTGAATGCCTTTGGATTGAAGGAAGGTTATTATGGCTTGGATTGAGTCGAGAGTTGCAGAGTGGAGGTTAGGGTTTTGAGAGAGTGCCTTGCCTGCATCGACTCCCATGATTTCAAGGCAGAGGATTTTCTCTTTGAATTGGAGGGAGAGTTTGGTGTGGGTGGGGGTGTAGAGTGGGTGCTTTTGGAGAAGGCTTTGGGGTTTTGTTGCCAATTGGGCGGTGGTGTTTGAGGTCTGCACATTAGAGGGAACAGAAGATGAAGATGATGATGGATTATGAGGAGTGAAGCATAGAGAAGACTGCAGAGCTGCTGCTGTTACTGGCATGGTTCTTGGAGGAAGAGAGGGAGGGAGAGATGCCTCTTTTTGCAAATATCATCATCCAATTTTTTTTAATAGTATGAGGCAGTCACACCTGGCAATTTGACTGAATGTGATTGGTTGAGTTTGGATTTCATAGATTGTTTGGGATTCAATCCAGACCAGAGCTCTTTCTGTTACAATCACTGGATGCTACATTGCTACTGTATTTTTATTAGCGTTTCTATTTGCTCCTTGCCTATGACACTTCTTCTATGTTAGGCAAAATTTGCAATCAAAATCATATATGAACAATCTGCAATTTAACTGAGCCTCCCGAATTAGTTGGAATAAGCTAACATGACTATCATGAATATAGATTTTGATTGAACTGTAAAAGGAGTCTAAAGGAACAAATATATAATTGGCCTAGCATAAATCAGGCACAATGATATAAATTCACATCCCATGTACAGTAAAATCCACGGACAAAACGAGATCGCACCTCACATATCACTGTTTACAATAACATTAGAGTGAGTTGCAAGGAACTTAAATTGTTCATACATATTCGATAACATAAGTTCATCTCTCAGACAACTTCCTAGATAACAGGTAGAAGTCTTAAATAGGGGGAAAAATTAAAATGGGAAGTTAACGCCTCTGCATGAAAATGCATCTAAGAATCCAAGAATTTTAAGAAATACTACAGCACAATAAAATGGGAAGGGGACTGCCAGTACTCAACCCAGCACCAGCTCCAGTTGCAAATAGTGAAGCTCGCTTTTGAATTTCCTTTCAACTTCAAATGAGGTTTCTGATCCTACCAAAATGCATTAACAAATTACTAGACAGCACACACAGCAGTAGAAAATAATAGCAAAAATTGTTGGCTTCCTCATGATTACATGGAAGATGCAGAAGAGTAACAGGGGCTACTAATGCACAAAGATCACAACATGGCATAAACGATGTCCATGGATATATGAATACTTGTTACAGAAGCTTCAACCCAACTGCTAAAATGTTGAAATCAGCTGGCTTAGTTTATCAAAATAGAAGAAAGTAGGCTTGAGTAAGGCCTAGTTTGGTACAGCTTCGCTTTTAAAAAAAAAATCAGCTTCTATTCGAACTTTTAGATTTTATAGTGTTTGGTAAATGAAAAAAAAAAACAGTTTTTTTAAATTTACAGATCACTGGCAGCAGCTTTTAGAAGCAACCTGAAGGTTACTTTTAAAAACAGCTGTCACTAAAAACACTAGAAATTAATAAATTTTATCTTGGCAGCACTTTTAAAACTAATATTTACCAAACACAAACTGTTTTAATTCACAACTGATTATTTTCGCAGTACAACAGCAGCAGTTTTTTTTTAAAGTCACAGCAATACCAAACTAACCCTAAATGCTATATACCTGAAACAGAATTCATCTCCATGTAATGATTTTTTTTTTCTTTTTTAAAACCTACTTGTCTACAGTCAGCGGTGAGAGATATGCTGCACTAGTTCTAATGATTTTATCAAATTGTATCCCAATGCACTTGCAAAATAAATAAAAAATTACAGGTTTCTTCTATTGAAAGAAAAAATCACCGACTTTCTGAAAGTAGCAATGGTGCTCATTCCATTAAAACGCTTACTAGTAAGTGGAAGTACCCCATCCATCTCAATGTTGCCCATGGCTTCGACTCATAGAATGGTGTCGAAGGAGTTTCTTGCCAGGATTCCGGTGATCATCCTGCAAGTAAATTCAAGTAAATGTAACGAGAATACACTGTTATCATATTCATCACTAGTATTTGATAGCATCAGAGATGTATAGCTTTCATTTGCATCTTAAAGGTTGAATTACAAAAAAAAAGGTTAAAACCAGAAAATAAAATTAGTTGCTCCCTAAAAAAATAGGGAGGAAAAAGTATATCTACAATTTTAATCTTCAAGCATAAAGTTGTTTTTATTTTCTTCCTGGTTTGAGTATAGTAGGATCTCTAATATGAAAATAAAAATGTAAGAGATTATACCTTGTATTGCGATGCTGCTGACTCAGACTCTAATGTCTGAATTCCAACATGCCCCAGGGAACGCAAAGCATCAAGGGCATCTAAGGTCAGCTGCCATCCACAAAGAGCAACAACATCCGCACTGGTGTCGGAGCCAAAGCTACTACTGCCAGCAGCAGCAACATTCCCATTGACCCAGGGGCAGAACTGGTTGTGATGGCCAATTGGATCAAACTCCATAGGTTCTTCATAATTGCTCTCACCTTTTGGAGGTCCTGAGTAAAAAACAAAGTTATGATAAAACACTATGAATTGGTTATTCATCAAACATATGCGAAAGGACAGATTAATACATCTAATATAGATGGATTATACTGTTGAGCCTGCCAGTTCATATACTTATAACAAGCATATGCAAAAAGAACTAGACGTAACCAAATATGCAGTTGAAGCTATATATATAATGCCAAAGAAAAGCTATATATATATATTAAGAACACTTGACATATCAGTTTTAAAAACTGTCCGCATGAGTTCTCTAGACAGCTTTTGAGACGGTTATGAAGTTTAACAAAGACAAAAATCATACATCAATGAAAAAAAACACAACGAAAAGCAAATCACTTTGTAGGCAGCATCTATAAGCGCATACCCCAAGACTGATATAGTGAGGTAAAAATTTACCTATTCCATTGGCAACTGCATACTCTGATTCTTGGTACACATAATTGTTTGTAAATGAAGACTTGCCAGCATTTTTTACCACTTTCTTGGTTGTCCCATAATTAGAGTATACATTAGCATTGCATGAAAGAGAAGGTCGGGCGCTGTTCTCTAACTTTTGACTTATTTTTTCACCACTCTCCACAGATTCAGCCTTTGTAGAACCATCGATCTTTGAACCACTATCAGCCCTCCCTACAGATCGAGATAGCATCTCCTGGCTATCACCTTGAGGATCTTCCCTATTTATCTCATCAGGAACGATTTCATCCATTAGTCCCGGATCAGGTGCAGATTCGCCTGTCTGGCCCTGATTCTCAGCATCTTCTGTTCTGGGTTCCACATCACCAACGACACTATCTGCTTTATGGACAGATACATCAGCGCCATGAATCTCAGCTTCATGACTAGCACACATTCCAACACTCCCTCCACTCATCCCAAAACTAAACCCATCCCGAGCCTGAGCAGTCATAGTTTCAGCATTGAAGATCTCTTCCCCATCATTTGTACTACTAACACCCATTTCCTCAGGAACTACATCAGCAACTGGTTGAAAACCAATGCTCTGTTGAGCTTGATTACTATAATTCACTTCTGATGTCTCATTCATGTCCAGATTTCCATACGTACTAGATGAGGGGAAATGAATATCATCCATATCTCCCGGATGATTTTCAACACTTGCCATAGAGTCATCATCTGAAGTATGACCAATTGTATCCATTGCAATAACTGAAGATGCACGTGCTGAATCCCTAGTTGAATGGATTCCAGCAAACTGGTCACTTCCTTGTGGAAATGAAGCACCTCTATTACTACCCTCAGTAAAATTTTCAAGACCCATTGAATGACTGGGACCGGCACCAGATGAACAGTATGTATCAACAAAATCTGAATCACGGGCTCGTTTTGATGGTCCAGCTGAATCTTGTCTACAATCTGTAACTTCATCACCATCACGATCAATAACAGTTCCTTCAACACTATCAGCCTGCTGCGTCCTTAAATGTGGCCTATCAACAGAGCTGCCTACTTTTTCCAAACTCCGTTTACGGGAGCTAGGACCCCTTGATTCATATGAAGCTGCACGATCCCCAACCTCACTGCCTTGTGGTTGCCCAATTATTAGATCCCTGCCCATATCTGCATCATTAATATTATCAGCCATTCCTGCTCTGCCGAACCGATTAAATGTTAAACCCCCTGACATTGTAAGATTCAAATCAACATCTGCGTTTGGAATCAAATTCCCCTCAGTTGTCGTTGCTACTTCATCACGGTCTTCAGTATGTTCTTTTGCATCGTCAGCAGCAACCCAACCACTAATTCCACTGGCTGCACTTGCACCACGTGTCAAACCCATCTTTTTGCTCGTGTCAGGAATATCAATACTGTTCGAAGCAAAACGCGCAGGTCGAGGAATGGTTAAGAAATCCAATATTCTGACTGTGGCACCACATAAGCTGCAATCCAGCAAAGGTGACCTGAGATCACCTCTGGATTCCTTAACTAAAACTTTACTCTTTCCGGTATCTTTTCTAGCAGAAGCTGAAATAGCTTTCTTGCTTGCTCCAGGATCATGTGAAAGATGGACCTGGGCATAGGTAGGCCCAAGAGAATATCCATTTCTAGCTGATTGGGCAGAATGTTCTTCATAGTCTTGAATATTCAAAAGCCATCTTGGTTCCCATCCACAAAGACTTATAAGCCTCTGTGCCTGATAAAGAGAGAAACTAAATTAGAACATGAATATATCTAGTTGAGTAGTAAGGATTTGATCAATTCCACAAATTTATCTTACACGCGAATATAAACAGATTGCTCCATCTCGAGAGCTCTCCACTTCTGGTATACTTTCCGGTTTAAAATCTACATCTCCTGCCATGAAATTCTGGGACTGGGACAGAAGCCGGTCGATCTGTGGACCCCGAGAAACCCATATTTGCTCAATTACAGAGGCAGCTACCTTAGGGAGCGAGTGAAATTGCAAAAGTCCATCACATCTATCCTTATATCCACCAATTAAGGCAGACTGAGGAGTAGGAGGGAATTGCACCAAGCTTTCAGGGCAGCTGTTTCCTCTCCAAGGACAAGCAACTTTGTGACCGGAATCTAGCTGTTTGAAAAAGGCTTCCCCAGCGCTTTGAACTTGACAAGAAAACAGGACAGAATTTAAAAATAGAAACTCAACAAGCTCATGCAGTTTCTAATTAAATTATATTATCAAACTTCAATTACAAATCAAGACGGTGACAAACAAATTGTTCTGACATGAAGAGTAACACAAACTATGTAACTATTTGGGGGGAAAGGATAAGAATGAGACTAGTATAACTTCCACCAAGATATTAGACCAGCATCCCTAACACTACTATTTGAACGAGATAGATACCAAAATAACATAATACCGTAGCAATACAAGTACATAGTCGTAGCTGCCTGCTAATTTTAGTATTTTTATTTATTTATTTATTTACTTAATTTGTAGAATGGGTGTGGCACAACCAACACTGCAGCGTTAATTATATGTAAAAAATGAAATATGAAAAACATAATTGTAAGAAGCAATTTTTATATGTAAAAGCACTCTAACTGAATATCAGATGCCTGGGAAACCGTGTTTCACTTTATATACTTATTCTCAGCATCGAATTTTGATGAAAACAAGATATTTTCAACTCGTCTCTGTTTAATCTCATATTAATTATCCTAGACACGCCTCCCTACCCTCTCAGCTCCTTCCCTAGTGAAATTGTCTTTACACGATGACTTAAAATTTGTTTCTTATATAAGACTTGTTCTTTTCCGTATATAGATACACAATACAACAACAACTGTAGTTCTGTAAAAACCAGCCCAAATACTTATGACTAAGCTACCAGTGTCAAAAATGTCAACAAGAGCCATATATCTGTTCTGTGTTTATTTCCCCAAGATAAAGGAGACCATAAAGGATAATGAATTATATGTTATGAGAGCTGATACTTCATAATTATATTAAAATTCTGTAAGGCTGGATAGCTAACCTTCATCAGGACTCCACGTCGGCAACAAAGAAAAAGTAAGGTAGGCCCCGCATGATTCACATGAAACTTTATCTACATCAACATTTGCCCAACCTCTCCTAGCACAAGCCAGTGAACTGATGACCTGGAAGACATTGTGGAAAGGAGAACTTAACACTTTGAGACTATCTTCAGTTACTTATTGAAAGGAAGTAGACATTTCCATAGGGATACGATATAGGTTGGAAGTTTACAAATTGATGGCAGAATGTCATGATATAGCTGTTGATATTAAATTTTACCACCAAAATTCACAACTCAAACAAGGTACATACAGAATCACTTCAAAAACCAGTAGCACAAGTTCAAACCTTGGGCTTTCCAGACCAATGGGAGGGCCTAAAAGTAGCCAACCGGCGCAGCAAGTCCCCTCTCTCCCAAGGCCTACACGACAGTTTCGAAGACCCAAAAACAGAACTACCCCTTCCGCCACCAGCACCCGCACTGGTGCTCAAAGAAGTCATGGGAGGCTGCGAGCCAACACACGAAATAGACGCTCCTTTGGAGCCCTGTCCATGAACAGACCCGTCCACACTGCCCACATTTCCATGCACAGTCGGCGAAGACGCCCCCGCCGAACTAATTACACACAAACAAAACAACACATCCATAAATAAATAAATTAATTAATTAATAAAACAAAACCTCGAAAGAAATCTGGCAAGTAGAGTTCTTCAAGCTGAAATTTTAATTCAGCTCAAATCGAAGCACGAGTAAAGCGGAATCGAATGTAATTGAGTGGAGTCCAAATCAATCTGAAATTCCTTCTACTGTACCGCATTGAAACGAAAGCGAAGCATTACTAGTGTAGCTAAACCCTAGGTCTAAATTGAGATGAAATTCACATTCAAAGTAGGCAATTCACTACACAGAGAGCCAAAACCCTAACACTAGGAGCACAAATCGGCACACGAGGTGAGGCAATTGGAAACCCTAACTAAGACGAAGAGGAGAAATTGAAAGGGGGGAAATGAAATTGAAAGGAGGATAGATAGGGTGGTACCTGGCGGCAGGAGTAGGATCAACGGTCCCTCCGGAGCTGATGACCTCTTCTCTCATCGTTGTTTTTGCCTTCGAATTTTTTTGGTTTCACGAAAGCAGAGAGACCAGAGAGAATAGGGTAGTGATCGTAGTGCCAGCTCTTTCTTATAGCCTCATTGTTAAACGCGTGGCGCGTAACTGCTACTCTCACCCTTTCCGGGTCGGGTCAAACTCTGCCTAACAAACTGAATGCTGTGCCACTTTCAGGTAGACTGCGCTGAAGTGTTGACCCAAAAGGGAGGGCTGAGTATGAGACGGGATAAAGTTAATCTCACGGTCCGTTTTGGATATTGAAATCGAGACATGATGGAATTTGTGTTTTTTAGATTTCATCTCATCCGAATTCTATCTCGGTTGGAACAGGATGGATCTAGTCCCGGATAAAAAAAATTGAAAATAAACTTAAAGCAAAAGAAAGAGTTCAATATTTTTATAGTGTTCTCTACTCTGTTAATATTAACAAATACTTGTAACATATTTACAAGTATAACATGGTGTAATAAGAGAGTTTATACTGCTTACTTTCTCTAAATCTGTCATCACTACTAGAGTGTAAGAAAAGAGTCTACAATAATCAACAAATTAAAGTATTCAATATCACTGTTATTAAATTGGAGATAGTCTAGTAACTTAAATAAACAAAGAGCTAAGATCTAGCTAACAAACTGAATGTTGTGTCTAACAAACTTCCCTCGACCTGTTAAGGGTCAAACTCTACCTAACAAACTGAATGTTGTCCACTTTCGGGTAGACTCAATATTCTAAAAATCCCCGCCTAGAGCCGATTAATCCCCGCCTAGGCGCTAGACAATGCTTCACAGTTTCCATCTAGAGAGCTAAAAAACCGATTAATCCTCGATTAATCCGTCTAAGCTTTAGTCACTAGTTGTCCGCCCGACTAGTGCCTAACATTTTTTAAAACATTTTAGACATAGATGAAAATTTTCAAGAATGGAAAGAAGCTAGCCAATAGATGGGCATGAATTTGGGGCTATTCAGCAAACATCAGTATGCTGTAAGAGTCGGTAAGACCCCCTATTATGAACAGAAACAGATATAGCTTAACTGAATGACTGATTCATGTTCATTGCAGAATATGTATGTATTTGCATAGACGTTTTTGACTGTTTTCCTTTTCACATCTCTCAATGGAAGTATATACATTAAATCCCCAACCCAAAAGGCACACAGTCTTATAAAATCGTTTTCAGAATGACAATAATGTCACTCGAAGGAAACACCCAAACTCATTTGCGCTTACAACTTATATGATCAACATTCCACGACCTTTTCGGAAACAACAACAAAAAATCCCATATATGATCTGCAGAGAAAACCAATCATGTAGATGACACAGCACCAGCACCAGCGGCAGTACCAGAACTAGAAGCGGAACCTGCAGAGGAATAAAGGACACTGGTGAGGATCTTGCTTTCAAAAGGGTTCAACTTCAACCTGTGCTGAATCCTACATCTTCTACATTTGGTTTTCTAAGAAACTTGAAAAAACCACAATGATATCAGTTTGCTGAGTCAAATCTATATCATGAGAAAAAATCAAGACGAACAGTGCCAAGTTGCTGACACAATATAAGGAAATGTGAAACTTCTATTGAACAATAATCTATCAGAAAAATAAGTCAAATCAACTCCTGAAACAAGATCTTGAACATTGCTAGTATACAATAACACTAACCAAATTCTGCCTCCTTCCTTGCATCATCTCCTGACTTCCAGACAATATCCTTCAGCCCCGTTGAAAGGTTCTTATAGAACTGTAAATTAAAGCCAATAAAATTAAAATGTGCAAATAACAAAAGCTAACAAGAGAAGAATGAAGCAACATTTGTGCAAGCTTGTCATAGTTGGAGTTTAACTGTGGGAGGGATCATTCCCAAAGCATCATGGTAACCAACATACTACAAGTACCTTCTAATAAAACAAAAAACAAAAGCAAAAAACATGCAAGGCTGTAAGCAACAACTCTAGTCTAGCTTCTCCAGGATCTCAAAGGTTGACACCGCTTAGTGTGGTATTGGTCTCTTATTTAATAAAGATAAAAATAATTATCAGTTTAACAAGTCCAATTTCTGTGTAATATGCATGTTCCTCTGGTTTAAAATCACACCCACAAACTAGGAGACCGATTTCTAAGCGTGAGCCTGTCATGAAATGAAACAAGGTGGTAACACCAGCATTGTCCCACAACAACTAGCAACCAGCATACCTGGAGTCCCTTACTTGTAAAGCCAATCTCAAATATGAATTAACAATAGTTATCAAATGCCATGAGTGTTTCAGCAATTGTGACATACATTGTGAAATTCCAGGGTGTCTCCCCCTGACTTGCGGACTTCAACCATGTAGAGTGAAGGGGCCACCTCAAAAATCTGCAAAAAGGAAAAAAAAAAAAAATTTATAATCCATTACTCATGGAAATTCTTCTGAAAAGAAGTTGGGATGCCTAAACTGAACACGTACCTCTGTTGCAACAGATAGATGACCTTTACGACCAGTTTTTTCACCTTGAAGCTTCAACTGAGATATAACAGGTACATTGGATTAAATAAAGATACTTTGGTTTTCACATCACATATAGATGGGGAGAGAGAGAGAGAGAGAGAGTGAGGTGTATTGTACCTTAAAATTATTTTTCTTCACACCAAAACCCAAAGGTGCTGCAGCTTCCTCAATTTTAGAAATAATCTCATTAGCAGGACGTTTGGATGTGAATCTTGTTTCTCGTTTAACAAGTTCCTAGTCAATGAATGAATAAGTAGTTAAGGCTTACAAATTTTTAAATTTATGAGAATAGCAATCTACATAATGGTATACATATAAGAATTTAGTAATTTCAAAATTACCATCTGTTTCTCAAAAAGACTATTAAGATTCAGGCCCTGAGATGTAGAGATAAGCTCAAAGGCATTCATGGTAACGGGCACGTGTCGTTCCTCTCGCTTCTCAACTACAAAGTTCTGAGAATCCTGTGCAGAAGAGGAAAAGTTGGAAATTATTCCTAGCATTATAAACCAGAATAAACCTTAATACCTAATGCAACACTCTTACCCCAGGATCATTGAATATTGCATCCACATCATCGAGACTAACATCAACTTGTTCAAAACTAGGTGGTTTATACCCTTTCTTGAACCACTCATTCTCGATGACCTCAGCAAATGTAATTCGCTGTTTCATACAATTAATTTGTATAGTAGTTGCATATAAAAATAATAGTAAGAAAAAATAACAAACACTGTATTTTTGAAAACGAAGAGCTATAAGTAAAAAGTTTAGGGACCAGGACATACTGTCAAGGGGTTAGGGTCCAAGATTCTCTTAATTAGCTTCTTTGCACTTGAGGAGAACCATGGAGGACACGAGAACTCAGCCTTGAATATCTGTGATCACAAGAAGATCTATATTTATTCATAAAAAATAAAGTAAAAAATAGCAGGATTAGAACGACCATATTATGGTATGCTGTATTCTTAAGTTTTCTAAATGATTATTAAGACAATTCTGAAAATCCAATCTTGTATGAGCCATAATATTGAACAGTGTCTGTAAATAAAGCTTTCAAAAAGGATTTAGAACATGTCAGACATATAGAAACAAGCACACTTCAAAATCTATGAATACGTGGAAACAGTCCATCTCACACACAATATCCTGTCATTCTGATAGTCACTTAAACTAGGAGTGTATGTGTTTTAACACAAGGATATGAAATATTTATTAAAAAAATATGGTTTGTAAAACAGATGAAAAGAAAAAGAAAACAAAGTAAGCTAGGAGATAGAGAATATACAGGTTGGAGAAGAAGAGAGAGATAGAAAATGACCTTTTTATATAATGCCATGAGATTGGAATCTTCAAAAGGCAAATAGCCAGCCATCAAGACATAAAGAATAACGCCACAAGACCATAGATCTGCCTTCGCTCCATCATACCCTTTGTTGTTGATGACCTAGAAAAGAAGAGGCACTAAGAGGAAGAAATAAGAAAAAGAAAAACAATGTCTTAATGTAATATACCTCAGGGGCAACATAATTTGGTGTCCCACATGTTGTGTGAAGTAAGCCATCTTCCTAAAGAAAAGGGATTAGACAATCAGTCACACCTTTTCTAACAAATAATTGTATAGCGGCACCTACCTACTCCAATATATTTTTAAGACCATAAGTAAAAAAGGGGATAAAACTATTTCTCCAAAAGCAATCCTTCGTATCAAGCATCAAACAGATTAATAGGGTTCACAATTTCTGTTAGGCATGAAGTTATGATACTCACTCGAACTTGCTGAGGCAGCGCACTGAGCCCAAAATCTGAAACTTTAAGCACTCCATTGACATCCAGCAGCAAATTCTCTGGCTGCAATTTACAACCGTAACAACAGTTAATGAAGTGAGGAACTTTAAACAAAAAAAGGCTGAAGTTTAAAACTACGATTTGAAGTTTTGAAGACGAGCACCTAACTGTCTAGGTCGTGTGTATTTCTTTTCATCATACAGTTACTTGTGTGTTTCTTTTTGTTTATATACAGACCTTTATTTATCACATGACATCTGAACTATTATCTTCACATAATTGCTACCTTTTGCACTCTCTCTAAGGAAATGAAGTTTTATCTTTTGTATGAATAAAACTAGTGTAAACATGTTTGGTGGCCTTAGGGTGTCACATACAGCAGGAAGTCTCTTACAGATTATAAGTTCGAACTAATCATAAATGAATAAATTGGAGTATGTTTTTAAAAAGTGGGAAAATAAGAACACACCTTCAGGTCTCTATGGAAAACACCTCTGCTATGACAGTAATCCACTGCATTTATAAGCTGCTGAAAATACTTCCTTGCTTCGTCTTCTTTCAATCTTCCTTTACTTGCCTGGAGTAAGAAAATATCAGAAATTCTAATTTTTGACCATAAATTTAAGATAGAAAGTCCAGCATGACAGTTGAACTAGTGAATCTTACAATTTTGTCAAATAGTTCCCCACCAGTCACAAACTCCAAAACGATGTATATTTTTGTCTTGCTAGCCATCACCTACAGCAATATACAGCACGAAATCACTTACAAACAACACAGAACAGGAGAGAGAGAGAGAGAGACAGAGAGAGAGATGAACGCTAGAAACAGGAAAGTCATAGTAAAACAAATTTTATTACTCCAGATGGAAAAGGATGATAAGAGTATGTCTAACCTCATACATACGGATTACATTGGGATGTCTAATTAACTTCATCGTTGATATTTCTCGTTTGATCTGCAAAGAGGATTAACATAAGAAACAATCTCTCAATATCTTCAATTAATCAAGACATAGTTCTTCATAAAGATCACAGTTTTAAAATCAGATTAAGGCTCCTGTCTTAACAAATAATTGTACATCAGATACCAACCAGCACCGTAGGGTTAGCTGAGGATCAAACATGGCAAGTAATACTATTTGATTAGCTTGTTTCTCTTTCGCTGAGCTTACTATCAACAGAACTACCAACAAGCTCAGTATAAATCTTTCCTCTTTATTTGGCCGAAATAGCAAATGTAATTCAATTACAAGTCAAGTAGTCAAGTGTAGTTTGGTTTTCCTCCGACATCATACAAACAGTATATGCCGGGATCGTTAATCCGTGCAACAATCGCCGGCATCCATTTCTATCAATGCGTGCAAAATTGCAGGTGATCCATTTCTATCAAGAATACGCTTTAAGATTGAAATCATTGGAAACTTGGAGGCCAAGTCATCACTATAACATGATAATGAACAGTATATAACTCTTTCAGTTACTAAATTCTTCAAAGTCAAAAAAGGCTCTTAATCTTATGATTATGACACCAGAGCTGTTAAAGTCAAAAAAAGGCTATGATCAAACAGTAAAATAACCCAGATTAAAAAATGACAAACAATCATGCACGTCAATCATTCATTCAAAGTTTGACTTTTTCCTTCCCCACATTTTGCAATTAGCTCACATTAATCACACAATTAATAATAAAAAAAGACTAAACATTCATCTTAATTTTAAACATCCAATTAGCCAAGAACATATTTTTCCAGAAAATTCAGCGAAAATTTTAAACTTTAAATAAAATTAAATGAAAAAACATACCTGGCCGATCATCTTGTGCTTGAGCACCTTCTCTTTATCCAGAATCTTAATAGCGAAATTCTCACCAGTCTCGACGTTCCTCGCAAATTTGACCTTGGCGAAATTGCCCTCCCCTAGGGTCCGACCCAGATCGTACCTCCCGACCCGAGTCCGACTCCCAACGCCCGCCGCCCTCGCCGCCATCGCCAAAAGCCCCCCTTCCTCTCTCTCTCTCTCTACACAACCCTCCCCGCACTTTCTCTCTCTAGAAATCTCCGATCAGAGAATCGACCTCTTCTTCTTGCACGGCTGCCACACCTGAGACTTGGTCACGCTCATTCTTCCCGAAATTCGAATCCCTAATTCTTCGAAAACCTAGAATCGAATCCAATCAGAAACAGAAAGACTCGGGCTTTATGGTAATAATGATAATAATGAAGGTTGGAGACTCGGATTTGACCGCCCGATCCGACAAAGCCATTCGGATCCCTAATTTAAAACCCGAAAAAGTAAATCATAATCAGGAGAAGAAAGCCAGGGGAATAATCGGAGCTGGATTTTCGGGCGGGGATCTCGGGGTCGGGAGAATCTAGGCCGTTGAGGTTTTATGCTTGTTTTGGGTTTTAGAGAGGGAAAATGGAAATGAGGGTCGAATATTTGGGCGGCTTTGGGGAGTTTTGTTTTTATACGAGGAAGGTACTATCCTAGGATTTAAATTTCTTTTTTTAAACGAGGAACGGGGAGTGTGGGATTCGGTGCTTCGCGCTTTTGTGGGTTTTACATGCTCTTTACTTCACCACGCCGTTGATCGGAGATGGCGAAATTGAACGGTTGATGTGAGAAATGCTTGTAGCATACCTACAAATGAAATAGGATGGTGATATTAATGCATGCACCATGTGTTTTCTATTCGCACATCTTATTTATTTACAAAATAGTTCTTGAATATACTTTATGATTGAAAACTGTGTATGCGAAAAGAAAAAACGATTGTGTGAATATCATTATTACATAAATTACAAATGTGGTTCTTTATTTTATATATGAGATTGTATATCAGTTTGATAGTGAATTTGAGATTTGTGAGTTACGCAGGTCATTTGTTTAACCTTTATGGTTTAAGTACGACCATACAATATTTTTCTATGGTTTGTAGTTTAGATTAGATTGACAAACAAAAAATAACTAGCAAATGAATATAACAATCGAATGCAATTGAACCCTAAGAATTTAAGAAACAATATTTATGTGACTTCAGACTAAAACAGAGTATTAGACTATAATAAATGTACACGTGAACCATGTCGTGAATAAAGCAAAATAATTAAAACCGCTAGCCGTCTAATAATTAAGGACTTCATTTCTTTGAAATTGTTCGAGCATGCAGAATGGTTTTCATGAGAATTTTCAGTATTTGTGGTTGTAAATTATGCATCTTATAATTTTTTTTATTTTTTATTGAAGCATCTTATAATTTCTTGAATGGTGGATGATGGAAAATGTTAAATTGTTAATGTAGTCCCGACGCATGGAAAACTTTTCTCGATTATTTCAGCAGGCAGCTAGTCAACGGTGTTCGTGATGCTTTGTTTAGATTCTTTTAATCCAATTGATCGAGGTGCCTACCTACCTTGAGTTATTAGTTTATGTTAAACTTGTCAATTACCTGATTCGAAGGAGAGCAAAGTCATGCTAATCCCGCCCCTAATTAACTTATGCGGAAATCATCGGGAAAAAAATTTAACTTATGCAGAAACCATCATTAATTTGGCCAAGAGAGCTAGCAAGTAAAATGTTGAAGCTATGAAGCTATGACAATGAGTTTATGGAGAAAGTGTCAGTAGGGTGATGACCAAATTAAGCTCCTGGAACTCGATCTTGTATATTTGTTACTGGTTGAAGAATTAGAAGCCTATAACAACAAGGCAACTCATTCATAATTTCATCAATTATGAGCTTTAAGATGAGAGTGATCTAGCTTAGCTTGTTCTTGATAATCGAGGAGGAGGAGGAGGAGGACGAGGTGGTGGCGGTGTGTTCAGATATCCCAATCTGGCGAGGAATGCAGCCATCTCATCCAATCTCCGCCCCTGATTAGCCATTTCATCACGATGCTGTTGAAGCATGTCAACCTGGAGCTGAATAAGCTGGTCAAGTCTCTGCTCAATAGTGGGGGCTGTGGATGTACATGTACCTCTACTATGAGCGACACCATCTCTACCATTCTCCAACTGCTCCAAAACGTTGGTTCCCTCCCGATAGTAGGCGACTACACTTTCCACACCCTCCTTCGTGAGAGAAAAAGCTTCTACTTTTTCACAGCAATCGACATATTTTCTTGACATATCAGGTTTATATTTGGAAATAGAGACGTCAGGGAATGCCCAAGGCAGGAGTTCCTCCCCAAAGAAATCGCCTTTCTTCAGTATTTTTTCGACGTTGCCTCTCTTCCTTAATCTGCTTAAAATATGGAAAGTCTGCTCAGTCAAAGTAATTTTACCTTCTACAATGATGAGCATTCGATCAATTTGGCCACCTGGTTTAACCACACAGCTATTCTTCGGAAGAACCACTGGATCGAGAGACATACAGATGCGGTGCAGCACATCTTCATCAACGCCATCAAGTACAGGTACCTATATATTCATTTACATCAACTGAGACATGAGAGCATGCATGAGTTTATATATTGAGAACATGATACACTTCTTATTTGGCTAGCAGAGGTGGGTTGAGGAATTACATACTTCATAGAGAGTAGTCATGCAGAGATCCTTCTTTATTTCATATTCGATATTCCAGGGAAGATGAATAGAGAATAGATACCTCACATCCACCTCAGCATCTAAGTTTCCTTCCAGTACACTATTAGCCTTTATGTGTTTCATAACTGATGTCTGCAGATCATGGTGAACACCATTTCTTGACAGCCACTCAAGTATATCTTTCTCCGTGCAATCCATCTTCATCTTTTGCTGTATCAACTTCTCCGATCTTGTAGTTGTTAACTCTCTATATGCCTGTTTAATTTACAAATCACAGAAGATTAATCTCATTTTTGGGGAAGTCATTCCAAATGAAAGTTCATAATAATAGTAAAACAAATAAAAAGAAAAATCAAATGGGATGGTAATTTTCTTTGATCATGAACCTTGTTTACTTGTTCTGGATCATAGAACAATGTCGAAGTTGTACGTCTTTGCCGCAGCATTTTTACTACATATTTCAACCCACGACTTGTGAGAGCAAAGGCTTCTACTTTTGTTTGGCATTTGACATCTCGGGTCGATATAGGAATAAGACCGTTCAGAAGTTCTTCTCCATAAACTTCACCTTTCTCAATACGCGACTTGGGTATGATAACTGATGAGGAGCCTGATGCAGTGTTATTGTCTACATATACAGCTAGCATGCCTTGTGTGATGATGAGCATTTTGTCATCTGGCTCTCCTGCTCGAACTAGGTAGCTATTCTCCTCGTAGATCACAGGGTTAAAATACTTCAATACAAAGTTGAATTCATCTTCTCCCACGCCTTGAAGGATGGATACCTGTTTATATATTGCTTAAATACACTGGACAGTATTTAAGAACAAGGTCCAACTTATTAATGAACCTATTTCATAGTGACAAACATAAAAGCAGGTTGATGAACATACTTTCTTTAGGGCATTTACGCAGAAATGCTCCTTCAGGTTACTTGCAATGGGTCGATTGCCATTTGTAGTGATAGCACTGAATACAAAAACCAAGTCCACATCAACATCTACACCAGCAGCATAGTTTCTTTCAAATGCTTTCTGGTATTTTATGATTTTCACCACTTCTGTCTTGATTTTTTCGGGGATATCATTATCTAACATCCAAGTATCTATTTGTTCATATTTCGCCTTAACTTTCCCCTCCT
>NC_020493.1:2678712-2761698 GCF_000184155.1 Fragaria vesca subsp. vesca | reverse complement strand
CAAACAAAATCAAGCCATACACAACTACAAAAATACACACTACCAAAATAACAAATCCCGGCCCTAACAGATAAAAGAGCGTACGTACGAAACTCCTGTCATTCTGCATCAAGTACATCTAAATACCTGTAGTTATTCATTTACTTAGGTGAAACCAGCTCATCGATCTGCTGCAGGCCAATTTAGATACTGGATGTAAACAATCAAGTGAGAAGGGACCAACAACATAACCTCTGCTCATCCCCATTTTACTCTTTATTGTTTACAAAATCCAGATGGAGAAATGAATTAATTCTGACACGTAGCTCGAAAACAAGAATATCTCTATATGTAAAGCAATACCTCAGGTACAAATTTACAAGCAAGGAAAAAGCCGAAGAAGGAAACGCCATACTCTAAGCAAGAATGGCTTAAAGATTATTAGAAGGAAAACTATAAAACTGATATCAAACACTTAAATGCTCAGGATCATATAACGAACATAATATATGTTCATTAATCACTACGTACCTGCACATTTCCCATGAGATAGAGAAACAGAAGCAGGCCAACCAGAGAAATACAAATTGTAAAGCAGTTTTCCCACACGTAGTTACTTGTTTCTAAGTCAGTCCCAAAATTACTGCAAACAAAAAAAAAATTGATGTAGCAATGCAATTAATAGGTAAGATGTGCCTGTGGTACAAATTCGTTTTAGCAGTAACTAATGTACTCTGCAGAACTAAAAGTCTTAACAGATGCATGTTGAATTGATCAATAAGAACAACAAAAGTCAGACCACACGAAACAAAAAAACAAAAATTTACTCGTCCTACATTACTAGTAATTACTAATATACATTACCTATAGCTCAACTGCTCAAGGTAGGCACAGTTCAAAATATTTAAGATTTTAATAAAGCTATTATTAGTGGTTAATTAGTCTATTTTGAGGGGTTATCTCATGCTCGATCATGATCATGAACTAGGCTAGAAGACATAACTGGGGAAAAATAATTGGAATAGATAGTCAATACATATCTTGACATTCATATATATATGCATACCTCAGGTTTCTGATGCCCCACCAGAACGTATAAAAAAACTTTGTTGTGAACCTTATCGATCCTGTATTACCAGATTGAAGAGCATCAAGAAATATTCCAAAATCAAAGAGTGTTGCATTGGATGGATTCACAGGACAAAAATCATTTAGGATTCTAATATCTGCTGAAGAACTAGTGTCCTCGCAATAATTAGTGGCTCTACACCCTTTAGTATTTCTACATGCCTGATGCCAACACGATATCTGTCGTTGAATGGACAGAAAATACCAATATGCTCCAAAAACCTGAGAAAAAAATTAAATAAATTATCTGAATACACTCTCCCACCAATTACAATAAGAACACACGACGACAGCGAATTAAGAATTTGATGATAATGTTTAAGGTGTATGCATAAAAAATTGGATGAATAAGATACCTAGCAAAAATAAGGATAATGCGCGCTCTATGTTATGAAAGACTATCCATTCTTCATACTTCAGAACTTTATGAAGATCCAATTCTTTCAGTAACAGTTACATTAAGGACAAGATCAGATAAACTTACATGACCAGCCATGATGTACATGAGAAAATAGAATACACTTTTAGCCCATTTCTCAAGCATCTGAAATTGCTTCTGAGTGTGATAGATTTGGTAACCCCTTGCAAAAAATTGTAAAGGAAGACAGATGTTGCCAATGACTATCTCATATAGATGACCAGACGCTCTCATTCTGAAAAGGACTATTATTATTGTGACCTGTAAAAATTTAAAAAAGGATCTAAAATTTGGTTAAGGCATGCATCACACTCACACAGTTTATGCTGGATATTAATGTCGAGATGAATTAGCATATAATCAGCTAGCTGTAAGGATATTTAGGAATAGAAATATCTTACAATTTAGATACTTGAACCAAAACCTTAAACAATCTTATTAACAGTGAAAATTCTTGCAGTATTATGAAACTCTAACTCTAGCAATAAGCAGAAGCAATTTACACCCAAATATTTCCTTCGTACCTGTGGAATGGGAAGTATAGCAATAAAGTCAACTATAATATCTTTAGACAACCACTTCATCCTCCTAAGTATGCATTCATAAATATGCTTCTCCGGGTTAGATTCAGAATCAGAGTTCGAAGGGATGTCGATCCGATCATATATCAGAGCTATAATGTGGACTGTAAAGGTGAGATCCGTAAGTGATCGCAACACAAGAACTACAGTCCTTAACGTTCTGTCCATTCCTAGACACTTTTTGTTCTCATCCACAACTGGAATGTAAAAGAACAACGGATCTACTGACATTGCAATGCATGATATCACGAGTACCCTTTCCCAGGTTAGCGTGAATCTCCCCTTCAGTATCAGTTTCCACGGTAAACTGATGGGCAGAAGAATCGTCAATGTGAAACAAAGTATCACATGAAGAACTACTCCTCTCAAACATGGCTTCAGATCTTGAAAAAAATCTCTGATATCCTCAATCGTTCTCATGCCAACTATCCCTCCAACATGACATGCCAATGGTGACCATATTTCCCTAACTGGAAATGTAACTGCTAACCATGCTTTCTTAACTGGAGTTGTCACTGTGGACCAAGATTTCCTAATTGCAGTTGAAATACGTGAAGGTTGCCCATGCGCACTGTTTAAACTGGAACTTGTTGGTGATGGAAAGCTGATGAGAAGATGGAAACGAAATCAAATTATGCTATTAAAATTACAAATATATTGATATATATACATAGACATATCAACTGAAGAAACTAACCCTAATTGTCCAACAGTGAGAACTAACCTTAAGATGACGCTTTTATCAGTGTCGATAGACATAACTTAAACCAGTATTGGATGAGATGATCTCTACGGTGTTCTGAACGTTCTTCCTTAATTCACTTTCTCAGTAGCCAATAAGCCAACATTATATCTTCCACAAAATCAATCAATATAACAAGTACATGTAAATGGGGTTTAACAGAATTCATCAGAATTACAATGGAGAACTTCTCACCGCAGCTGCCGGTCTCGACGTTCCTGCACATTTGACCTCCAATAGGGTCCGACCCAGGTCGTACCTCCCGACCGGAGTCCGGCTTCCGGTGCTCGCCCTCGTCGCCATCTCCGTCTGCTTCTCTCTCCACAATCTTCAAAATTTTCTGTCTAACTTTTTGTCCATTCCGATCAAAAGATCAACCTCTTCTTCTTGCAGGCTAGGGTTGCCAAACCTCCGACTTGGTGACGCTCATTCTTCCTAATTTTTAAAAGTCTCTTCATCTTGCACGTATCTAATCGAACTCCAGATTTTCGAGTATGAACACGAGCTCGGACAAATTTTTATATTTTAATTTCATTCTTTTGCCAAATGTGTCGGAAAAAAAAACATTGCGTTTTTTTTTTTTTTTTTAAGTAATTTAATCAAGGGAATGTCTCCTCACATTCACAATGTAATCGTAACACACAATGTAGAAAAAACAAATTTTATCTGATCATATATGTTAAGGAATCCATCAGCATTTATTTGTGTTGGTGATGCGTAACTCAGCGTAAGAGTTAACTATGGATCACCAAGTTGTATAGATATTAAGACAGTGTTTATGCTTATATTTGTGAACAATCCTTATGCGCATATAGATTCTACCGTTTAGCTAGCTAGCATGTACTACACTTTTCGACTCGCAATGCTGTTTTCTTTCACAAGCTATTGGATTCATCTTACACTAGTGTATCTGCTCTCTATTCATAGTCATATATGGTCATGCGTCTTCTGCCATAAATGAAAGATAATCCTATTTTTACATATTTCATTTGTGGCCTGAAAAAATCTTAACATCTTGGCACCATATAGTTTATATGACAATGAACAACAATGAGCTAGTGAGAAAACTATTAGTTTTAAATGACAACAATTGACATGAATAATGTACCACTTTTGTGAGAAACTTGGTAACATACAAGCTGCATGACAACAAATGATGATTTTATTTTTCCGGCTTTTGCCATTTAAATGATCACAGTGAGAATAGATTGTAGTCATTGCAACATTGTCTTCAATTTCTCAATAATATATGTAGTTAATTTCTTCTCTCCTATACAAAATCTACAAAAGTGGCAGTGTGGAACATATGATTTGTAGTTAGAAAAATAGTTCAGATATTGGAAGAAACTAATGTATGTGGTTGATTGTTTGAAACAAAATTAACCAATAAGCTTAGAGTTATATGATTACATAAGTTAAATCAAATGAATGTTAAGTAGAGGTCAAAACAACGACTTTCTAAATTGGATAGATGTGCTCTATTTCTTAATTATGAATCCGAATTTTTCTTGTTATGTGTACCAATGTAGCTTTAGAATGGCTGACAACTAGAGTTTCTCAAATTTGTAAAGAATAGTTTGTGTCATGCGCTGCTTTATGTTTTATTTAGTGTAGATGAATGATAAATATAAACATCATATTTCTAGCACAAACAGAGTACAATGTCATCGATAATTTGAGAGAGCAATAAGTTACAGAAAAGTACATTATATTGTGTTTTGTTAATTGTCTTTACCTATAGGAAGCACCTCTAGTCTTTCTCTCAATAACCAATAACATAAAAAAATAGCAAGCTAGATTACTGAGATTGCCCATGATGACTCGATCGGTACACATTTTCACCTAAATGAAACAAAGAAAAACACAACTGAACCATATCAATTCCGGAATAATCAAAAATCATAACGAACAAACCAAAAACACATTGCTCTTCTCAATTATCAATTTCTCAAGCAGAGAAAAAAATTATCAACCTATTACTTCACAGAGATTGGAAGTATAGAGGTCAGATTACAAAGAAAATGAATAAAAACGTCTCAGAAAGCCCCAAAATATTACTATGAATTCCAACCAAAAATAGATTACGGGCCCAATGAAGCAAGTGCCAAATCATTATATTGGTGTGTATACGATCCAGTCCAATATATAGGGCTCCTATCCGGGTCAAATAATCCGAATAAAGATCCATGCTTCTGAACTGTGTTTCTACCCTAGACTTCGGAAGGGTTTTAGTTCTGGCAAACAAAACGAAGAGACCAGAACTGGGTTTTACAGATTCTCAATTCTTCAGAAATGGGTATTGAAGACGGTAAGCGAATTCGGAAACCCAAAGAAGAAAACCATGATAAGCCAAAGAGCATACCAGTCCTGCCATGGATGCGAACCCCAATTGACGTCAGCGCCCTGGACGAAAAACCCCTCTCTCTCCTCCCTCGCCTTGACCCCAGGTAACAATCCCAATTACCCTCCACAAATTTACCCAAAAGATCAAAACTTTCAATTTGATTGAGTAATTTGTGTTTAAGGGCAATGCCTCCATTTTGGGTTTTTACTGTTTTTGTTCTTAGGTTGAAGGAGGCTTTGGAGAAGATGAGAATCTCGTCCCTTTACCCAGTTCAGGTTGGTGTTTGGGAAGAGACTATTGGGCCTGGTGGGTTTCAGCGCGACTTGTGTGTTAACTCACCTACTGGTAGTGGGAAAACTCTGGCTTATGCTTTGCCAATTGTGCAAGCTTTGTCTACTCGCAATGTTAAATGTCTGCGTGCTCTAGTTGTGTTGCCAACTCATGATTTAGCTCTGCAGGTCTGTTTATTACTCTTGTAGCATTTTCGGTTACAAGTTTGTAGTTGCATTTTGCAATTTAAGAAGGCTGTCTGTGTTTGGTTGGTTCTGTTCAGGTCAAAGATGTGTTTTCCGCAATTGCTCCTGCAGTGGGATTGTCGGTTGGTCTTGCAGTTGGCCAGTCTTCAATTGCCAATGAGATTTCGGAACTTATTGATAAGCCTAAGCTTGAGTTTGGCGTTTCTTTTGACCAAGAGAATCGTGTGCCTCAATTACGTAGTGCAGTGGACATATTGGTGGCTACGCCCGGAAGGCTGATGGACCATATTAATAACACGAAGGGATTTACGCTTGAGCATCTCTGTTATCTTGTAAGTAGCAGATATGCTTTTGGTACTGCAATTTTCATCAGATGCTGTGAATCATGTAATTGTATATATAACTACATTGATTGGTTTTAGAAATGTATGGTCTTGATGTGAGTCCAATTGAAGCAACTTTTTGATAATTCTTATACGGCAAAGCATATGATGATCTATAGGTGGTTGATGAAACAGATCGATTACTCAGGGAGGCATACCAAAATTGGCTACCCATTGTGCTTCAGTTAACTCGCTTTGATGATGATGGTTTATTTCCTCGTGCTCAAAATTTTCAACCTTCAGCATTTGGTTCCTTCAGAACCATAAGGAGATCGTAAGTTCCATGTCCATTTACCTCTGTTTGGATATGTTTATGTTACAGAACTGTAGCTGTGTCCTGTCATTTATGTTGAAAATTGTAGTGCTCACACTTCATTGAGAAATGTCATTCCTTAATTTGATCTAGACTTTCATTGTTTTTTCGGAAATGACTAGGATTATATGTTTTTATCTTTCTTGTAGTGTAAGTTATCTATAATTAGCTTTATAATTTATGGGAGTGTGATATGTAAATACGTACTATCATAATTTCGATTTGCACAAAAGTAAAGCTTTAAACTGATACTCGCGCAAGAAGTAAAGCTTGAAACTATGACTCTAAAGTTGCAAGGGGATCTTTGCTGCTGAAGGAAACAATAATAACTCTCAGTATGACAGAAAACCACTAATTGATTATCTGTCTCACAGTTTTGGTTGTTAGAGTTCTTTCAAAAATGAAAATGTTGTTGTGTTTGTGAGCCCTTTTTGATGTTATCTCAAATGTGTCACAGTGGTCTAGAGAGGGGGTTTAGGGGTGAACCTTACCCCAGGCTTGTGAAGATGGTTCTTTCTGCCACTTTGACCCAGGATCCAAGCAAGCTAGCTCAACTTGATCTGCATCATCCTTTATTCTTGACAACTGGAGAAATGCGTTATCGGCTTCCAGAAACATTGAAGTCCTACACAGTGGTATGCCATCATGACTTAGTTGATAAACACCTTGAATCCTCTTGATGGTGGCATTACAGAAATGGATTGTCAAGTAGTGTTTGTGACAGTGGCATTACAGATTGCTTTGTTGAAATCTTTATACTTTTTGTGTGTACTGTACAGTTCTGTGAAGCAAAATACAAACCATTGTATTTGGTTGCGCTCCTGCAAAGTTTGGGAGATGAGAAGTCCATCGTTTTTACATCATCAGTGGAGTCGACTCATCGTCTATGCACCTTACTGAACTTTTTTGAGGAACTGCCTTTCAAGATAAAGGAGTATTCACGCGTTCAACGACATCGAAGGTAGACTTTTGGTTTATTTACTTGTTGTATGATAACAGAATGGGATATCTTGGCAAACATTAAATTGGTTTGAATCTGATAAATTGAATTCTGGAATGTGGGTGTGCATGTGCCTTAGATTGTTAAAAAAGCAAATGTTATGGTCAGTTCAACTCATATTCTATTCGTCGCAGGCTTTGGGCCTGAATGCAAATGAGCTTCCATGATAGATTTACTTGAGACTAATCTCCGTTTCTGAAAAGTGCAATTCAAATAGATGGTTGCTTGCATAAAGACGGTTGCTTTATTGTTGTTGTAATGTTTTTGTGTTTCATGGTGTTTTCTTAGGCAAACAGCTTTAGGTTCTCTCAAAGGTGACTTTCCTTTGGTTCACTGATAATTGCAAGTTTGCAACTCCCTAATACTATGTTTGAGCATATGACTCAGCATAACAGTATATAAGCATTTGACTCACGGCATAACAGTATATATTATTTTTCTTCCTATAAACACAGTTCTTATTTCTGTCTAACAAAAAATATCTTGTCTTCGGCAATATCATGATCAATTAATGGCTGTGAGCTGTCTCTTTTAGTTATTGGGGTATTCATAAGTCATAACCTGGAGCAAGAAAGTCATGTTTTTTTCTTTTTTCTTTTCTATCACAGCAAGACATTGGAGGCATTTCGGAAAGGAAAGATTCAAGTACTTGTTTCAACTGATGCAATGACTCGTGGAATGGATGTTGAAGGGGTAAAAAATGTAATTAACTATGATATGCCTGCCTACATAAAGACTTATGTTCACCGTGCGGGACGGACAGCAAGAGCTGGCCAAACTGGCTGCTGCTATTCATTGTTGCGTGAGAAAGAGGTATGCATGGTCTTGTTAATCTATACGCCAACACATGTGCCAGGTCAATGCACAGTAGGATAAATAAACTTTCTTTACTGATAATAACCACTTTTTCCTTTTGCTTTATTTTAATTGTGCTTCTTTTATTTTACGTTGTGTTCACGCGTGCAACTTAGATGGGTCACAAATTAGTAGTGTTTTGGTATGAGGTTTTGTGTAAAGTAGACCTTTAGTTTATATGATCTAATCTTCGGTTTAGCTCAATGAATAAGCTGGTTGTGTTTACCCTGATTTAGGAATGAAAATGTCGGCCTTTTGTTTTCTTTTTTTTAGATATTCTTTTATCAACAAAGATATTTGCTCACAAAATGGGCTTGTTTGGCCGACTTTGCAACCCTTTTGATCAACGTATGCCATAAGTTTATGGTTGGGTTGAGTGTTATGTAAGCGTTGATCATCATTCAACCCTGATACCTAAAATCGGTGCCCTATCTGCTTTTTTAAACCTTTGCAAACAGTAAGAATAAGAAATGAAAGATCAGATGAAAAGGATGAAAGATCAGATGAAAAGAAAAGAAATTCTGTTTGATTATAACCTTGCTGCAAATTTTGTACTCTTTCAGGTTCAGCGATTCTACAAGATGTTACGGAAAGCTGAGAATAATTTCTGCTCCAAGCACTCTATTCCTTCTAATTACATTGAACCGCTCCATGGTGTCTACGAATCTGGTAAATTCTTATCTCACATAGCTTTTCCTTCATATTGATGGCTGTGGGCGCCTTTAGATAACCAGCACTTAACTGCTTTACCTCAATGTGCAGCGAAGGAGAAACTGAAGGAGGTAGTTGAAATGGAATCATCAAAGAAGAGGCAAGTTGGTTCTAAGTTTGCTCGTGTGACGAAAGGAAAAGAAACCCAATCTGCGAAGGAAAGTGACCATTGAAGCAAGTCCTTGGGCCTTTCTATCTGTGTTCAAATCTCTGGTGTATGAGAAGCAAGTGACATTCCTATCTGGGCAAGTTGACTGCAGACTAATATATAGGAGACGTCTTATAAACTTAATGTTCAGGGACATAGTACCAAGACAATGTACGCTGAAATTTTGACCTGCTTCATGTATAATCAATTTGTATCCCTGTTCAAGATCCTATAGTAAACATTCTGGGGTTTAATGAAGCGCCTGAGTGTATACTAGATGTGCTTGCTTATGATTGTAAACACCTCGATTGAGGTCCCATCAATACAAGTTCTTTCTTTGATTCAAAAAGAACAAAAAATATGAACATTCTGGTATTGTTGTTCAATACTAAATCTCTTTTCGTAACTGTTAATGCAGGTATTGGCTTAAGATCATTAGATTTCATAGTTCAATCATAATTATATACAGTAGGATCATTATATGTGATCTACATAACAGAATAGCATAGCACAATAAAGATTTGCCAAAGCATTTGCTCAACATCTGAACTACTGATTGATAGTAGTAGAGACAATGTACAACATATATAATTGCTCATTAACTCAAATCCCCCATTTGTCTAATAGAGAAATGGTTCCCTTTTACAGTCTCAGCTCAGCTGGTTTGGTCATATCACAAATTCTCCATGACCACAGTAGTTGAACCAAAAAAAGAAACAAAGGAGGATAAAAATATGCCTTAAAAACACGGCTGCAACTTAAATATGTCATAGATAACGCCTTCGAGGCTAGCTTCCTGTACTTATTTTCTCAGCCTAGCCTTCAATGGCTCTCACTGACGACGGAACATTGCCAAAGACCTGTGAACTCCCTTCAGAAAGTACTTGGCATCAGTACGAGCAGCAGCAGAAGCGAAACTTAGTGCTGATGGTGAGGAAGAGGCCGACGAGGATGAACCCTTGGGCGAGGAAATGAGAGAATCATTAGGGCTAGTATACTCTCTCTCCTCCTCTGTGATTGTATCCAACACCTTTGCAGTTCTGTGCCTCATGACACTAACAATCTGTGGTGGTGCAACTTCTGTAATGAACCTTGCTAGGCGTGCATTTGCCATTTTCTTCACTTGCAAGCAAGATTGATTTGAAGAATGACAAGGAGAAGGAGAGAGCTGTGGAGTGAAAAATAGAGCAAAGAGATGAAAATGCAAGTGAAGGGTCTGCTTGCTGATGAGAATGAACACACCATAAGACTGAAATTTATAGGGGAATGCATGAACCCTTAATTTGTGCTTAGGCTTATACAAAGCCAGTAGTCTTATTCAACAGTCAAGTCCAAATTTGAACAGCTAGTGCCGTCCTCTTGCTTTTGGTATTAATTTCGAGGGCTTGAAGCTTCCAAGTTGTTAATACGAGACAGCTTAGTTTGGTAAGGTGTCAAAGATCGGGTGGAAATTCAGATATCTCTGCAGATTTCATTTTTGTTGGGAACGAAAGGTTCTAAGTTTGCACTTTTCATGGCCACAATATGGTAGTCAGTTGCAGTGCCACGTTTCAGTTTCGTACGCTTGATTTGAACAGAATGATGCTGACAAAAGTTTTCTTTTGACGATTGAGAAGCTTTCTCCTTACCAAGAAATTATGGTCCTCCATTTGGTTGGTTCAAATTCATTCTGGGTGAACTAGTTAGGCAAATATCTCAATCCAGGTTTGCTAAGGTACCGTATTGTTGAGGTAACACTGATTTTTGGTAAGTTGCTTAGAAAGGTACACAAATCTTTTTAAGACCAATCAGCCTACGCAGTTGCAATTTAAGACAGACATATATAATTGATTTAGTGATAGTGTAGTCTCTTATTCAAGAGAAAGATCATATGAAAGAATCGAAAAACAATAAGATAGCTAGATAGCAGTGAGGAAGATTATAAAATCTAAAAGGCCTAGGATACAATATGCTCGTATCTCTATCATTCTTTCTCCTCATTTTCTTTTGTTCTCCTTGATTGTGTGTTACCAGTTTTTGTGTCCCTCCTGGTGATTTTGTCTAACAGATCATTAAGTGCAACTGAGCATTTCTGATTGGATTATATATACTGTTGATTTGAGCATTGATATTTTCTCAGCCAAAGCTGCATGCATAGAGAAAAAGAAAAAGATGCATGATGAGCAGACAGACTAATTTTCACCATTGTACATGGTCCTACAATTCACATGCCAGAAAGAGTGAGCATATGGGTTTGAAAGCTCAGGCTTGAGCATATGGATATGGATGCTGTCACTTCACTTTGCATGGCTGCTCGAGCATTTGGTCCCAATATCGATCGTCTTCTTCAAAACGCGTACATTTTTCTCTACATGTCTCTTTTCCTCCAGACTTGCTTCTTATCTGAGGCATGAACAGTTCCAGAAAGTGCAGTGAAAACATAGATCGATGGTCGCCCTCCAATTAGCTGGCTGCGTTATTATTGCCTTGTAATTGGCTGAACCAGTCAACCCCTCTTCAGCTGGCTATTTCCACTGACCTCCTTTTTGCTAAATTAATTAAGAGAATATAGTGATAAGACAATTTTTAATGACCTAGTAGGTACGTAGTAGTCAAAAATGAGAATATAGATTTTAGCTTAAAATAGTTTCAAAATGAGTATCTTCAGCATACCTATCTCCATGTATAGAGAGAAAACAGATCATATCGACTAGTAGCTGATGATCTGATATCCTGCGGTTACGTACTGTACGTTAGCCGTAATTAGTTTGAGATCGCTGAGACTTGCTAGAGCTACAAGCCATAGCCTTGATCCCATATGATCAATGATCATTCCCAGATTGGAAGAATATATAACTTGAACGTACATGAAGCTAGTACTAGTGTTATATATGGAATATTGATTTGTAACCAATATTATTACTAGACTAGCTAGCGCTAACAATCTTAATTCACGAATATTAAGATTCATTGGATTATGGATCGATGAGCAATCTTATCAGCTAGTTATTGTCCTCCATTCTCTTTCAAAAAATATGCTTACACCAGTACCACGTACCCATCTCAATGCATGACTGTGATAAAGTTCCTTGATTGGCTACTGTAAATCTTCACCGATGCATCGTCGTCATATATGTCGACCAAGCCTAATCCATTTCTGATCGAATGCAACCTGCACGGCTGCACTGTCTGGATATGTCGATCTATCACTGTATTCCCATCACGCAGCTAGCTGTGTGTTACTAAGTGCCATGTCAGTTAGGCTAGGGCACCAATAAAACAAAAGCATTGAAGAAGATGGTAATATGCATGTTGTTTTTCATTCGATCTGTCTGAGAGAGCCATATACATACATATACCAAAGAATAAACATACTCCACATTTCCATAATCTGTCACAGTGCCTTACCCAGATTGAGAAATGACCAAGACCTGATTGGATAAAAGCCCTAGCTGCAGCCAATCCTTTAGGATAGAGACCCAAAATGGAGTAGCTCCAAGATGTGCCATTAATTCATAAAAGTGGTACTCATCATGTCGCCATATATGTTCTTATTCATTGTATATATGATTCTTGATTAAATCAAACTAGATTGCCTACCTCAAACTAATTTGGATACCCAGCGTTACTTATAAATCTCTAAGTTATTAACCAACGTGAACACGATTGTACTCAAAATGCATACAGAAACGGCTTTCAGTCTCTCAACATTATTGATGACATATTATCCTTAACAGAATACTATCAATTGCTAAAACTGTTGCTTTGATCAACGAAAATCAATCTGATGGTGCTCTCATCCCCCCTATATTACTTGAACCAAGATCTACGGATACCACGATCTTGCTCCTATAAACCACCCATTTGTCACATAACAAATATAACACGCGGTTATATTTACACACTTTTTACTTTTCTGGGTTCATTACAGTTCTACAGAATCTATCTTTTCCTAAAATCACTGAAGATCAACGTTAATTGGCCTCATGTCCACCACCGATTAGTTAAGCAAGTCCAACCAACCACCCTCCTAAATTTGCACAGAACCTTCACTCAGTTCATGTATATATAGGTTGCTTCACCAAACCTATCTCCCCAAACCCATTCATATATGTTCAAGAACAATTACATTCTTAATAGTTCTTTGAATATATATTTACAGAGAAAACATATCAGTGATCATGGGTCTGATGGGAAAGGAAATGAGGATCATGCAAGACTTGGACGAAGTTGCACCAGCACTTATGATCCCCCACGAGAAGCCTTCGAATAACATTTCGAAAATGGAGACCATCATTGAAGATGAAGGGTTGTTTTCTGATTACCATAGCTTTCAGATTATGCCGAAGCGAGTCGTGTTTCTTCTCCCGGTGTTTTTCTCTTTTGTTTCTTACTACATATTGTATAGCCACATTGCTTAAACTTGATCAATACGTACTACTGTACGTTGGAATATTTAGGATTTCCTAAAGTTTCTGATGACAGATGATCAAGATCAAGATGGTGGCAAATGTATTTTGAAGTAGATTGGCATGCAGGGGAGGAACTTGAGAATTGCCTTTCCATTTGTGATGTTACATTTTGCATAAACCCTAATTTAGTTCATTGTTCCATAACAACTTCATATATAGGATGACTTTGTCTTCTTGATTGATTTTGGTTCAGAACGTATAGAATGAATATGAAATTAACAACTTCGCATATAGGACTACTTGTCTTGTTGATCCAAAGAATGATGATGGATTGATGGAACTGCTCGTAATCATCTACTACATAACTTCAACAACACTACCACAATGCAGCTCGCTTATAAAAGTAACTAAGCGCGCGTAATAACAAAATTACATTGAGACGGCATATGGTAAGTGGAGGATGGTAATTAAAAGGGTCATATCTTTTCCGACAAACATTAGTCGATAAAAGCTTCTTATAAGAAAGGAAAAACGATCATTTGCACACAAAAAACAAATCTACAAATGAATTAAGAAGAGATAGTATGTCTCTAGGGTGCAACATTTTATCGTTATGCATGCAACATGACGCTTATATCATCTACTTGCGGTGAAATCAAACTCAAACTTATTCGATTTGGATTTTGGATTTTGGATTTTTTCCGTAGGAAATCTAAAAGTTACATGTATCTTTATGAATATTATACAATGAGTTTTTTTTGTTTTTTTGTTTATCTCTCTTTTTGCACATTTTGATTCAGGTTCTCAATTGCAGAAAAATTACGCATCTACTTTGGGAGCTGAAAGGCAATTCACTTTGCTCTAAGTTCATTCTAATTTTTTTTTTTTCAATTGGGTGGTTGATAAAAAAAAGTAAAATATTGTATAGTCCTTGTGGTTTAAAGTCGACATCTGTTTAGTCCTTATGTTTTATTTTAATCTGAAGAGTCATTAAAGTCATGATTTTTCATCCAAATAGTCTCTATGGTTTTATTTTAATCTGAATAGTTCTTAAAGAGTTAAAGTCATGATTTTTCATCCAAATAGTCATTCCGACAATTTTCTCAGTTAAAACTCATAAGGACTATTTGGATGAAAAATGCATGACTTTAAGAACTATTCAGATTAAAATAAAACCACAAGGACTAAACAGATGTCGACTTCAAACCACAAGGACTAAACAAATTTCAATTCATAAAAAAACGTTATTGAAAAGTCCAAAGTACAAACTGTTCTCGTAGCATATGAAGAACACGTACAGTAACGAATCATGTTTCTAGAAATGCCAAAATTCTGAAACAATAGGGTTCTGGAACAACTATATATGTACCGTACTTCAAGGCTAGCTTCAAGCTTCGTGTTAGGCTTTGGACTAGGTTAAATGTTGAAATAATAGTACACACGTCCAAAATTCTTAGTCCTTCTTCGAGTTTGATCTTATCATGATCGTGCTAAGTTGCAACATTTTAGGAATTTTTTCTAGAAGAGGAATTTTTTCATGATCGCTATTTCCTGGACATTGTAGATGAGCGGTTTTCAACATATGGTTCTTTCATATTTATGTATACAGAGTGAAATTGCCAACTTTAATTTAGAACCATCCTAAGACTTGTTCAAACTATAATATCATCATCATGGCCATTTGACAGCTCCCCCACCTCCTAAATTTCTGTATATCAAAACATTATATATAGGATCCTCGATCTAGTCCTTCTACTCCCACAACCCGTGAGAAAAATCTCTCTTGCTAGCTAGCTCTTCTTATACTTCTCCAAAACCCTAGCTTGTTTTAGTTCTTATATATCAATCCCGACTAGTTTGGTTTCGATCATCAAAGATATCATGGGCTACATCGACGACTACAGCGAAGTTGCACCAACCATGCTCATCTCCCAGTATCAGAGAACTTCGAAATGCCCGACGCTGGAGACAATCGACGAAGAAGGATCATCATCTTCTCAAAATATCACCGTTGAAATTCCAGCAACAACGACGGTCTTGTTTCTCCTTCCAGTCTTCGTTTCTTTTGCTTACTATTATTTCCTGCTGTATACATCTTCTGTTTGAATGAAGAGAAAACTGTACATGTATATAATATAGCTAGCTAGGTACGTAGCTAGTTATTTGTATGCCTTTGTATGTATCGATAAAAATGTTTTAGAGTTTGTAGCTGCCAAATTGATTCCATTGATGGATCATTAACGATGTCAAAATTTATGTTAAATATAATGTCCTTTGAACCGGACCCATATAATTAAGATATATAATATGTTCATTTATTTCACATAGGTGATTTTGATGATACTTAACAATCGGAGTTTAGATAAATCAAGATGTTTAGTCGGAGATGTAAAAAACTACACGGCGCTCTTTTCTTAGAGCATTCATGTGTGTACAGATGTAGAGAGGCCAGAAGATACATTTTGGAAGCCAATTGAACATATCAATTGCTAATAACCTCTCTTCCTTCACCCAAAAAGAAATAACAGAGAAAATTTACCACTCCACGTACTCCTGTCATCTCACATTGCTATGGTTTTAGTGAAGCTAAAGACCTATACACATTATATTACCTTGAGCTCCTGATGTTGTCACCGTCTCCAGTCTTCAAGCTATTTCATGTAGTGCATTCGGATGCACCGTATATACATGTCATAGAAACTCTCTGCATATCATGATGTATATAACCCCAGAGAGGAGCAAAGGAAGAATAGACACCAAGACCCCTTTTGGGAAAACTTCAAAGCCTTCCGACCCTTCTTCAAGAATGGTTTCTAGTGTAGGCAAACTTGAAGCTTTTTTATGAGTTATAATCAGGTCTCTTGGTGCAACCTCTCCCCAGTTTTGCATGCCTTTGAACTCCTTCACCATTTTTCTCCGAGAAGATCAATACAATTGCTTGCTAGTTCCCCCCTTCTTGAGTACTGGATTTTGATCTTTTGAAAAATCTTTGGGAGGGAGATAAGGTTTTTGGAAGGAACTAGCAAAGGATCAATGGTGAGGGTAATGTTGCACAGGGAGACAGTGAATATAAATATATAGGGAGGTCAAAAATGGTTTGGTCCCAAAAATAGGGAAAGGAGGAAAAATGTTGGCAATGCAGACCAATCAATAATGCAAATGTTTGAACATGTCTTGGAACTATATTTTGCATGGAAGTTATTTTTAGTCATAGGTTTCTTGTCCTTGGTTTCTAAATTTTGTTGCTTATTCACTTTGTATCTTGGGGTTTCACCTGAAAATGATACTGATACAATATCAATCAAGATGCCCTGGTGGTGAAATGGGAGACATTACATGGTAGATTGGATTCTACACTTAGTAATTTGCATCCTATGACAGTAAATCCTAGTTTCTGTAACTAATTTAGGAGGCTGGGAACCAATTTCTGTTAAAAATAAATTCTTCAGACAACCAAATCGTTTACATTTCACAACAGAGTTGTACAGGTTCGTATCCATAAGCCTTCTATGGATTTCAGTGTATGTGATTCTTGATTCAACTGATATGCTGGAATCTTGAAGTCCTAAGAGCATTTTCTGACCTAAGAAAATAACAACTTCTAGTGATTACAACAATGTGTAAACTCCCCAGTTCATCAAAATAAGTAAATCTAGAATCTTTCAAAATGAATAGTGGAGAAGCTTAAAATCAGAAAGCTTTGAATTCACCTCACTTGACTACAAAAGTTTCATCTAAAATAAATTTTCATGATATATATATACTTATATCAGCCCCCTTCTATTGAGGGATCCTTATTTTTGGCCACTTTCTAGGGATAGGGCATTACACCACTTCCCAATTGAATTTTTACATCTCCACCGTTCATATCTTAGGTCTATATGAGTAGATCACCTCTAAAAAATTTCATATGATTTGGTGATCGTTAAGGCTTTCAAAAGTTTGATTTAGTTTTAATGATCTTGAACGGTCCAGCTTATGTCAAACTAAAACCGTTGAAGGTCATTAAACTAAATTGAACTTTTGAAAGTCTTAACGATCACCAAATCATATGAAATTTTGTAGAGGTGATCTACTCATATAGACCTAAAATATGAACGGTGGAGATGTAAAATTATAATCGGGAAGTTGGTGTAATGCCATATCCCTATAAATGGCTTAAAATAGGGATCCCTCATTGGAAGGGCCCTGATACTTATATAGTACAAGAATACAGAGAAACATCATTCATTAATTAGTCACCGAAGAAATGCTAATGTTTACCATGTACCTAACTACAGTGGGGCTTGGATGTTGTTTTTCTTCTTCATATTTCACAAAAAGTGATCCCCAGACGTTTTACAGTATATGTGCTATCTCTGTCTGTAGGTTACATAACTTCATCAGTCCACTCGCTCCAGACGTTTTACAGTACATGTACCATCGCCTCTTTAACAAGACATGTTTTGCTGTTCCAAGATGTACAAATAAGATGTATCCCTGTGGTGACTGAAAAGATAACTAAATCAAATACTGCAATAGGAGACAACAGTGAAGTAGTGGAGTTCAATAGAATTAAGATTTGAAATTAATAATGGCGGAAGGTTGATGAAAAGGAATCAACACAAACAATTGAAGCTAATTTTAAGTTTTTAACTATCTGCAGAAGTGCACGTACAGTTTAAGGCATCAACAAATTTGCAATACAAAGAAAAGAACCTAGGCACGTGACTTGCAAAAAGAGTTAAATATGAGACTAACCCAATGAGTCAATCTGACAGCAGCAGCAGGGCAGAGTTGAGAAGGTAATCCATTTGGTGCAATTATAGATTCCTACAGAACACGGGACTTATCAGTGGATTCCAGTAATAAAGTTAGGACTACTTGCAGAGTTGCAGGAACTTTCCAAACAAGGGAAGTTGACAATATTAGGAGGTTTGCACCAGAAAGAGAAAGTTTTTAATATTCAGAGGTAATATGTTTCACTATGATGCTTCATGGGGAAAATTGAATAATCACATGAAAGTAAGCATGCAAATGAGAGGTTGAACTATATATGTGCAATTGTAAGTAGGTGTATGCTAGTACCTGGGATTTTTCATGTGGAGCAGCAAAAAGACAATAGAGATGAATATGGAACTTGAACCAACAGAAGTGCAGGCAAACCCAAGGAAGTTGTTCTTTCCTCCTAACCAGCCTGTTGTTGTAAGAATGAGCGTCTTCTTCCCATCAAAACTATAAGTATTGTAGTTGTTCGTTACATTGACTACTACAACATCATCTGCATTCAAATCCTCTTCAATTCTACCATACAACTTACGGAAACTGGGGAGCGCAGCTGTCCGCATCCATACAATAAGATCTTCTTGATCACTTAGCTAATAAAACAAAGTAGCAATCACCAACAGTTCAAGAAAATTTCAGAGATTAAGAACCATACTTGCACAAATATGGTGGTATCATATAGGAGCAGAGAACAAAATTTCAATAGATTTTTGTACAGTTGTGATACTTACAGGGATCCTTGGGTCTAGCTTTCCACCACCCATCAAGGTGCCGTTCTGAAAATTGAAGGGATATACATTCTTCCCAAACTTATGATCACGGTCACTCTTCCATGCTATGTTCTTCCTGTTGACCTTTAGCTCTGATCTTCTACGGATAAGAGTATATGTATCATTAAACAAACTCCATGCTATCAAACCACAAGGCACAACTGGAAGACCATTGTTGGACTCCTCAGGTTTACAAGAACTCGTGTCATTGTACCCCAATCCATGTAAAAGCTGTTCATCATTTTTACTTTTGACATACCTGAAAATTTGGAACCAACTTCGTTTGAGATAATCTCAGTAAAATCCAAGTTGACTTTTCTTGCACAAGTTCAACAGAAAATGGACCGATTTTTATTAAACATTTTGTGCAACTGAACTTTTACGAGAACTGAAATGGATTAGATAAGAAGAGAAAGGAATTTCAGTTATAATTCTTTGTTATCTCCAAACTCTGGCACCAGATACATTATGACTTTCTCCAGTAAAAATAAAATGACGGGAAAGTCAGAGTCAGTGATGGCTCACCACTACGTAAATAAAGATACAAAAGAAGTCTCACCGTCTGTGGTTCTGATAGTAGTTATCAAGCTGATAGTAGATATTTATTGGAGCTTTCATATGCTTGTAGACCTTCAAAGAGAGATATGTGTAAAATTTAGAGTCAACTTGAGTAAGATCAGGGGGAAAAAGCCTAATGTATGGTAGATATCAGTTGAGAAGTCATTGAGCAAAGCAATGTTCACAAAGTGCATACAGAAACAACCCACACTAATGAAATTTTTGGGTTATAGAAAGCACCCAAACTACATTATAAACTCTAAATCAAGTAAGATACCAGACCTCAAGAAAAAGCTTATAGAATTCATGCAATAACGAAGACTTCAGTAGTTAAAATAAGTAACTTATGTTTTGGTACCATATTACCTTCCCCTCCCAATCAATAACTTTCAAATCCATAAATCGCAAAATTTAGGACAAACTTAAAGATGGAAATGTCAGCTTATCAAGAAATATATTATCAGTTCCTGCAATGCAATCGCTTAGGATGTATGCAATTATCGCATGCATCCTTTGTTGATTTGATTTCTTCATATTCCTACCAACCAGCTCCTCTTCCACAGTGTTACTACTGGCAATATGTAATTTATGCTCTTGCCTCTAGAGCAACAAATCCAACCAGTTGCAAGGAATGTCATACAGAGATCTGAATGACTACAGAGGGAATATTACCTTCAAGTAACGAGAACAGTTTTTGGGAATCGAATTATTTTTTATATATGCCACCTTATTGCTTCTGAATGCTTCTGGCACACAGTCATTATCATATCGGTCCACAATTTCAACAATCTACACATCAAATATCCAACAAATAATTAACCAGAGATTTATGCTTCACTTAAGACATGGGTAGCAAACAAGAACCTATGAATGAACAAGCAAGATTATACAAAGTACAAACTCATGAACTATTACGAATAGAGCTTAGCAGAGAGGAGATTTTACATTCTCAGAGGCATGTAGAGTAATAAGCCCAAGAGGTATGAAAATGACACCCATCAATAAAAATGTAGTAATCACCTGCAGAAGAGATTGTTAATAACTTAATATCACAAAATGCACATATGCCATAAAACAGTTGGTTATAATTCTAATAACTCACCCATGGTGGTGTGAGAATAGGTTTACAAGCAGGGAGACTCTGCTGAGTAAACTGATAGAAAGCTACAAAACCACCACACCATATGAATCAACAAAAGAAAACTCAACTCGAAATGCCTAATTAATTTGAAGGAGAAAACCAAAAGCAATCGAGAACATACTGGAAAGACCACGAACATACCTTTATGTTTTCTGGAATGTCGCGGAACAGATTGAGCAGCACCACTAGATACTTTCAAGACTTTTCCTCCATCCACTTCCATGAAATTCAATCTTCAGCAATTCAACCCGGAAAGTGCCACAACTTTAACCACCTCGAAAAATTCGCAAACCATAAACTTACCCTGTAGACATTTAAATCCATATAAACTCTTCACTCAATATAAACAATATACATTGCAAACTCAACACCTACAGTACCAAGGTTAACTCTCAGAAAACCTAGAAAATAATGGTCTGCAACTTGGTCTATTGTTTTGTTTGATAGTATAACAATCAGATAGTGTCTGATAGATTAAAGTTTCGATTGAATTACAGAAATGTAAACCTAAACCAATTGGGTAGCTGAATCAGCTAAAGGGTTTTACTTTTCTCTGTTTCCCAGAAAGAACCAAACAAAAAGATTTGATCTTTAGCTTTCCTACATTATTAAAGACCAAACACCTGATGGGTTCTGTGGAAGGATCAAATCAGAAACTAAAATTGCAAGAAAGACGAGAAGGGTTGTTGCAGAAAAGAAAGAAGATGGAATTGGGAGAAGGGAGATCTGGAATTACCTGAGAAATGAAGATTGGTATGTGTTAGTGGGAATTGAGAGAAATAGAGAGGGAAGAGATTACTTGGGGCTGACACAAACTCCAATCTGTCTCATCTTTCGTGTTTTTATTCTTAGCTTTCCAGAGAGGGATAGAGCAACTCCTGAGGGAGTAGTATCACATTCCCTCCTTTCTTTCATTTTTTTTTTTTCTTTTCGACAAGCAAACCTTCAATTTTTTTTGTTCTTCCAATGGTGTAATTGTGACAAAATCAAAGTTAAAGGGTTTATTACCTAACTACATTTTGAAAATTTTGTATGTTTTATTGAATTCATATGCTTCATCAAACTTATTTAGATGTCAACCAATACTCGATGCAAGCCAATTTATAAAGTAACGATATTGTCATGACACTAAATTTGAAATATGGACGAAGAAAAGAAAATAACTTCGGAGGTGAAGCAGTTCTTCAATACAGTCGTAACCTTGTCGTGTTTAGTACAACATGTCAATCACGAACAAACAAATTATAAGGACATACATAAAACATTGAGAATATAAGATTTTAAGTAAATTAAAAGAAACGTTCATAACATGGTAGCCACATGTAGAACTTTATTCTCATATCAACGAAACCTTTAAGCAACAACTAAAATGAAACTAAAAGATAAATAAGAATCGATGGATAACGTTGATTGACCTTAAATAACTTGAAACTCAACCTATCTTTGGTAGCACAGGGGGATTAGTCTCTACGTCTAAAAAATAAAAGTCCTAGTGTTTTCATTTTTGCATTCCATGAGTTGATTCAATTCTGAAGCTCTCATCTTGATGTGACCAAAATCCAAATATGATCGTCCAGCCACACGACACTGCTGTCCAACAATGCTTCTCAAACCCCCGTATTTTCCCGCCACCAAAACCAGACGAGTCTTCAGCACACTCTCATCTCTCTTAAACCTCTGCACACACCCCAAAACCCTCCGCCAACTCCACGCAAGGTACATCATCCACGGCCACCACCAAGACCCTTCTCTCTCCTCCCTTCTCATCCACCGCTACGCCGCCCTCGGCCTCCCCTCCCTCTCCAGCCGCGTCTTCAACTCCATCGCCAAACCAACTCCCATCCATTACAATGCAGTCTTAAGAAGCCTAGCTGAATTCGAGAGCACCGTTTCGGTTTACGATGATATGGTGATGAAGGGTATGTACCCAGATGAGGGTACATACCCTTATGTGCTGGGGTCGTGTTCTCGGTTCTCGGATGCGAGAATCGGGGCGAGGGTTCATGGACATGTCGTGAAACTGGGTTTGGACTTGTGTGAAATGGTACGACATGCTTTGGTTGATATGTATAGAAGTTACGGTGAATTTGGGAATGAGGGTAAGGTGTTTGATGAAATACCTATGTGGAGATTTGATTCGGTTAGTTTGGTTAATTGGTTGAGGTCGAGTGTGGATTTGAACTCGTTGCGAGTGGGAAAGGCTGTGCATTGTGTGGCTGTTGTGACCAATTTGTGTGGGGATTTGTCTGTGAATACTGCATTGTTGTCTATGTATGCCAAGTTAGGTGAGCTGGAATGTGCGGAGTTGGTGTTTGATGGAATGCCTGGGAAGGATTGTGTTGTTTGGAATATAATGATATCGGCTTATTCGCGAAATGGGAGACCGAAAGAATCCCTGGAGCTGTTGAGGTTCATGGGAAGATTAGGGGTTAGAGCTGATATGTTCACTGCAATTCCTGCGATTTCTTCAATTGCGAGGTTAAGAGCTATGGAGTTGGGGAGACAAACGCATGCTCATGTGATAAGAAATGGTTTGGATTATCAAGTGTCGGTTCATAACTCTCTTATTGACATGTACTGTGAATGCAATCGTCTAAGTTCTGCAAGAAGAATTTTTGACATGGTGAGGGACAAGACTGTGGTTTCATGGAGTGCGATGATCAAAGGATATGTGACTCATGATCAGTCTCTTGATGCTCTTGCTCTCTTTTCGGAGATGAAATGTGATGGAGTTGGAGTTGATTTTATTACAGTCATCAACATCTTGCCTGCTTGTGTGAATCTTGGAGCACTGGAGAATGTAAAATACTTTCATGGCTACTCGATGAAACTTAGCCTGAACTCGCTTTCATCTGTTAATACAGCATTTCTAGTCAGCTATGCAAAATGTGGATGCATAGAGATGGCCCGGAAGCTTTTTGATGAAGAGAACATCAATGAAAAAGATGTGATCACATGGAACTCTATGGTTGGAGCTTATGCAAAACATGGAGACTGGTATAGGTCTTTCGAGTTGTACAACCAAATGAAGGAATTGAGCATCAAACCAGACCAAGTAACCTTTCTAGGACTACTGACGGCTTGTGTAAATGCTGGTCTTGTTCAAGAAGGGAAGAAGTGTTTCAAGGAGATGATTGATATATATGGTTACAAACCGAGCCAGGAACACTATGCTTGTATGGCGGATCTACTAGGGCGTGCCGGGCAAGTCAATGAAGCAAGTGAACTGATAAAGTCTATGCCTTTCAAACCCGATGCTCGGGTTTGGGGCCCTTTGTTGAGTGCTTGTAAGCTGCATTCAGACACAGGAGTTGCAGACTTTGCTGCCGAGAAGCTTATAACTATAGAACCAAACAATGCTGGAAATCTTATATTGCTTGCCAATATAAAGGCTGCAGCTGGGAAGTGGGATGAAGTTGCTAAGATCAGGAGATCGCTTAGGGATATGGGACTGAAGAAAACCCCAGGCTGTAGCTGGGTGGAGATAAACGGGCGTCGACATGAGTTCCGAGTAGCAGATCGATCTCATGCAACATCAGATGGAATATATGCCATGTTGAGAAACCTGGAGTTGGAAAGCAAGGAAGCAAATATACAGATACATGTATAGGTTTACCTCCATAAATGCTCATTTTGTTCATTTGAGGAGCTTTTTAGGCATCAATTTTAAAACGAACTATTCTGAATTATGTTATCCAGTGTAAATGGAACTTCAAGGGCACATATTTCGTTTGCCTAGCTTGTTTCCGTGGAGAAACTACTCTAGTAGTCTAAACTCTTGCGTATCTTTGAGGGTGAGGGAGATCACATTCACAGAACCGAACCTCATACCAGACATTCTAAAAAGAAGCTTGAGAAAGACATTGATAGTTTGATACTAGCAAATAAATACTTTTAACATTGATACTGATACTGATACAAACAAGTTCCAGGACAAAATTGATATGTTGGCACAACACAGCCCCTTCAGGTAACAAATCTCAAGTTTAAGGTTTATCAGCTATGCCAAGAACCACATAGGCACACACAAATAACGCCTCTACATATCCTCAAGCCATTTCCAATGGTTAGCTGTATGATATGATATTGAACTTATTCGCCATCTTTTGCTGCATCATGCTTCAATTTTTTCTTCACTCTTTTCTCAACCTGTGGCTGTTTGAAAGCTGCATTGGGAGAAAAAAAATAGAATAATAAGAATCAAAATGGACAAATAAGAAAACAACAAGAACAATAAAAAGTCCAATATCCATAAATCTCATTGCAGCATCTATATAGGTGCATTCGGATATCAAGACTAGTACTAAACTCACCACATCTTAGCACAACATCAGATATTGCTGTTCTAAAAGATAACACCAATTTTTCTTTCACACCCTGTACTTCCTTGGCTAGTGTCCTTACAATAGATGGATTATTGCAGATACTATGGCTAGTCTTAAGGCTGTGTGTAAAGTAAGATCATAAATGATGTGTTCACGAGAGTCCATACTAAGTTATAGTGAGATCCTTCCAATAACATCAACCAACCCATAAAATTCAAAGGCACAACAGTTTCTTCCAGAATTCCCACATTCTGTAGTTCTAGACCATATTTACTATCAATTTCCAGAGTAATTCAGTCATGCTAGCAATCATACCATCAAAGCCTGTAGTTGTAGCAACAACGGAGAAAATGAATCTCTAGCACAAGACATTTAGAAATCATCACAAGGAGTTAAACTACCATCTAAACAATAAAAAAAACAAGCTACCACATACAATCAAAGAGAGATAGTCTGGAAACAAACAATATATTACTCGGCAAATAGAAGAGTAGCTGATGTGACAATAAGGATATGAGAGAGAACCACAAATCTTACATTTCATAGCTGATCCGGCCAGACAAGTAAGCCTTGACTTCGTATTAGCCTCAGCTAATGGATTTGGCTTGTTATCCTTAACAGCCATGCGAACATCCCAAACTCGTATAACCCCATCCGACGACCCAGATGCCACAATATACGGATCCTCATTGGCTACATCACCGGAACTGCTTTTCATTACCACAATCCCTTTCACACGGGTCGAATGTGCATCCTCAATACGATATGCAACTTTCCCAGTGTTTGTGTCCCAAGCCGTAATACCCCGGTCCTCACCACCAGTAAACAGAAGTCCATTCTGTCAAAAATCAAACTTTGAACATCAGAACTACACACCGAACACTCAAAACTAAACCATTTTTGTTCAATAGAAATACCACACATTCACTCAATAAGCAAAATCTAAACTGACAACCAAACACTAACCTCACCGGGCTCAGCGCAAAGAACCCGCTTCAGATTCTCCATTTCGCAAACCAATTTGGCATCCTCAGCCTCATGAACAGTCACTTTCTCCTCGGTAGCCAAATAGAACTTATCTCCGTCACCATTGAAGTCCACCAAGCTAGCCTCCATCCCCAACCTGCAATAAAAGCTCCTCCTCCCCCTCACCAAGTTAATCATCGCCAAGCACTCATCTTTCCCCACAGTCAAAGCCAGCTTCCCGGAGGGGTGCAACGACAAGTCGTTTATGGCCTTCCTATGCGGCTTGAGGCTCTTGAGGAGGACGAAGGGGTCGGCCTCATAGATGCAGAAGGAGCCTTCGGCGTCGCCGGAGACGAGGTTGAGGGGGACGGAGAGGTCGGGGCGGGTGAAGAAGGAGAGGGAGGTGACGGTGGCGGCGTGGTCGTTGAGGGAGCCGACGGAGGTGGCGTGGGAGAGGTCGTAGAGCTGGATGGTGTCGTCGGAGCCTCCGGAGGCGGCGGCGGATCCGGCGGCGGCAAGGGAGGTGATGGCAGAGAGGTGGGAGGGGTAGGAGAAGAGAGGGGTTAGGGTTAGGGTTTTGGAATTAGGGTCTGTGTTGAGGGGTTTGAGCTTGAAGCCCCATAGGAATTTCTCGTAGGAGCCGGCGATTAGACTCATGGTGGTGGCTGCTGTGATACCACTTCTCAGGGTTTATGGTCCAAAGGTTGAAGACGAAGGGTTTTACATACAGAGGAGGACTTTAATGACCAAAATGCCTCTTTATTTTTTTATCAAATCACCTAAAAAGAGACTTATGTCACTAAATCAAATGTTGAGTTTGTTTATTTCTAAAATATATTTTTCATAAAATAGATAATCAGTTATAGGCTCAAGCCCTATCCTACACAATACGCAACGAAACTTCGCTCTTTTAGACCGACTGACAATCGATCAGTCATGTTTGTATGGTCACTGATTGATTGAGAAATTTATGCTCAACTATTTTTAGATGTAAATCTAATCTAATGTTGTTTTGTTTTTAAACTTAATGTAAATTTAAAGGGTGGTTAAACAAAGTTTATTTGTTCAGTTGGTGACCATATGAACGACGCTAAGGGCGGTAATTAAACAACTAAACTTGAATAATTCTCTCTATTCTTACACTTATATCTAATGATGGATGAACACTGTTTTCTCGCTCAATTGATGACTAGGTGAACATTTTTGTTTATATTGGTAAACTATGTTTAAGATGAGATATCTGATAAAACTATTCGTAATTGACGTGTGAATGCATAAAGACTCGTTTAATTATTCTATGATTTGCATATCAATTTTTGGATACGCAATAAGTTCGTGCATCACATTTATGTTAAACGTAAACTGTTTTAGTAATTTACAATATATTTTTAAAAAGAAAATACTTTTAAATCTATTTCACATACTAATAGTTTAAATTATAAAAATAGCGTCCTCTCAAAAAAAAATTATAAAAATAGCGAACATCGATATTTGAAAACTTCATGTATATTTTTTTATAATAATCTGTTGTTTATACCGACCATCAAATATTAGATGACACAATTTGTTCTGTCGTGAATTACACCGTTTACTGTTTAGACATATAAAGAGTCAAAACGTTAGATGATTTGTAAATTATGATATTTTTGTTACAAAAATATATCCTGCATTTTATTAGATGTATGCAGGGTAGTAGTGGACTCAGAAATTATAAATAAATAATAAAAGAAAAACGGATAATTTTTCTGTTTATTTTATGATTTGGGAGGGTATCAGTCTGTAATCTCTGTATCGATCAGAAAGTAATAGCATAGGCATAATCTGGTAAAAGTGGTAACGAACCAAAGCATGGTCCATAAAAGAGAGATAAGCAGAAGAATACCCATAAAGACCCAATACCCTCCTCACTCATCTCCATTCTTGTCGTTTCATTCATCCTCCTAACTTGTAAAAACCTTATAAGCTAGTTTACACCAACACTCTTCTTGTTTGCCCAAATGGACCAACCACAACAAAACTTGGCTCAACACCATCAAGAAGAAGAAGAAGAAGAAGAATCATCCCAACAAGAGGAACAAGAAGAAGAAGAAGAAGACGAAGAAGAAGAAGGAGAAGGAGAATCTGAACCAGAAGCAGAAGCAGACACAGATCAAGAAGAAGAAGAAGCTCTTCCTTCTGATGAGCCACCACCCTCCACTCAAACCGATGATCCTCCCGTTCCTGATCCCCCATTCGATCCCAGCCGAAGTAACTCTCTCTCTCTCATTTACGACTTTGACTGTGTTTTGGTTTCTGGGTTTGTTGAAAGATGTGAAATTTTTCACAATTGAGATAGGATTTGGGGTCTGATGTCTTGTGGGTGTATGAAGGACTTAGACTTTCTATAGGAGATTTATCACATTGTGAAAATTTAATGGTTAAAAAGATAAATGAGACTTGGGATAAGGTGAATCATTGTATCTTCTCCTTTCGAATTTTGTCTTAGGCTCTAGATTGCATTCATCATAATCTAAATAGCATTGTGGCTAAAGGTAATGTCTATGTGGGATAGGAAGCAGAAGATGGACATCTTTTTGTTTACATTAACTGATTTTAAATTTTATGGCTACATCTATATCACTGTAGTTTGACTCAGAGATATAATTGGGTTTGATATAAAGGATGGAACACGCGGTATGCAGACTGACTTGAAACTTTAGTCTTCAAACCCAATTAATGATATTTCCCAGTAACTACTTCAGAAAAGATTTTGTGCGACATATAATGAACCTTTTCATGACTCTAACCTTTGTCTGTTTTTTCTTTGAAGTGATTGGCATTATTAGAAGAAAATCCTTGATCAAAGAGTTAGCTGCTATGTACCATGCCGAGTGCCTTTCATACTGTCAAGAGCTTTTGGAGCTTCAACGAAAAGGGGATGAGGTCAGATGCCATGCTCTCATACTTGTTTCTATGTTTCCTTTGCTTAATATTACTCATCTGATAAAGATTTATGCTTGATCACACTTTATACTTGCTTTAACTCCTGATCAGGTGATCTGTATCGTTCACTAAGTTTGGTTTCTGTAGAATGGTAATAAAGCAAAGTAAAGCTGGTTCTACTGTCAGTTTATTTCCATTCTGGACTTGAAGGTGGGGATGAAAGTGATTCCCCACCTTGCTTAGGACACATAGTCCCAACATTAGGCCTGCTTTCTCCATGAAGATGGAGAAGGTGAGCAGTCTAAGAGCTGAGAATTAGATATGATGAGGGAGAAGATTTGGTGTTCCTAAATCTCACATATTGTAAGCACTTTTTTGTATATTTTGTAAGCTAGCTAGTAGCACTCAACCCTAGCAATACAGGTTTTCTGTCAGATGTTTGCTCTGAGCTAATTATTGACTGTTGATCATTTGTTTGTTCTTTCTGGCAAGTTATTTGTGTTATGCGTTTCATTCAGATCTTCAATTCAGTGCTGGGTATTAGAGTTGAAATTAATTTAATGGCCCCCTATTTAGTTTATTGCCACACAGAAATTTTGCATTGGTGTATGTTGTCATCAAAGATTTTGCTGCTGTATATCTTGATTGTTGTTTACACTTTACGAATGATGATTTGCCATTGATGATTCTCACTGTTATTGAATTTTAACATGCTTGCAGCCACTAGTTGACTTGAAACATCCAGAGGATTTGAAGAAGGATGCAATCCGGCCCCCAAAGCGCCTAAAGAAGACAGCTAGACACTAGTCTGATATCGGTCTTTGCAGCTTACTCTCTTGAATCTGCATAGCAAATTTCATGTGGTTCCGTACTAAAGTTTGTCTGGGCAACATTGGGATAGAAAAACCTTCATCTTGTTAACTACAGTATGTGAATGTATTTTAAGTAAAATTTTAAAACGGTGCAAGTACCCTGCATTGTGGATGAAGAACTAGCGTTGTGTAAAAAGTTTGGTATGCCACAAGGGAGCTTTCTTTTTGAGTAGTCATGTATGTTCGATTCACTTCAGGAATTGAAATTACATGTCTGCAATTGTTGTGATGCCGTGTGATTGTTGATGATTTTGTATTAGCACACAGCAGTTTGCGGTTTGATCAGTAAGCACTGGGGTTCAAATAGTTTACTTTTCTTTTGGAGAGAAATGAATTTTTCATTAATACGAACTCAAATTACAAACCTGCAAATGCAAGGTCAAAAAAATTAATAACGAAGAGCACATGAATCTCTAACTCGATTAAAATAAAATTAAAATAAAGGAAACCACCAGCTAACTAAACTATGGATCAAAGGTTTTATATCCGAGAGCATAAATACAACAATACTAACAAATTTACCACACACCACCCATGCACGCTAACATTGCCGTCGCTATCACCATCAGCGGCTGTGAGTAAACGAGGAGTGCTAAATCGAAGCGTTGCCCGAAAACCTGATATCTACCAATTCCCCGTGCACAAATCATATAGAAACCCATAACCAAGAGGGAAAACTTCCTCAAAACAACACCATACAATCCACCAAATCCATAGGAAAAACTTCCTCACTGGCTCAGTTTTTCTGACTAAATAGTGTTTGCAGGTTTAAGGCAAAAACTTTTGAACACATCTAAACAGTGAAACCAAATCCAGCTGGTGCTTGGCTTCTTGATCACATTGTAAACTTTATAACAAGGTTTCCCGTTGATCTCACATTAAGAAAATGGAGAACGTTGAATCTGACTTGTACAAACCCATAGTATTGAATTCCTCAGGCACCAACATTGACTCTCATTTTCAGAAAACACGACAGATTAAATAGTTTTAATGTAGATGAAATGAAAAAGCTAAATGCTGGTTACATTTCAAAATTTCAATACACTGTTCACATATTTGAGGTGTTCTACACTGTTCACATATTTGAGGTGTTCTGTATCTTTTCATTCTACTCGTAACATGCCTAAGTCTCTTCATAGGGTAAGTCAATCTATTCTCATATTTGGTGATGTTTTGAGGTATCACCAGGCATAGTGTTTCTCCTTACCTGCATTATCCGTTTATTGATGCCCATATCCTCTGCAACGGGCAACTTGGAGGAGGCGTGTCAGATATTGATTTCCACATCCTCTGCAACGGGCAATTTGGAGCAGGTCTATTAAAAAATGATGCCCACATCCTTTGCAACGGGCAATTTGGGAAAGTGGGTGTAGAAACCTGCGCTTCTATTTCAGCTGAGGGTCCCATTTCATGAACAAACTTGACAGATTCAGAGAGTCGATTGAGCAGGTTCATCAAGGCAATCACTTCATTTCGTTGCAACTGCAGCTGAAAGCCAATACAAATAGACTTCAGTCGAAAAGTTGAAATAGTATGTTGGAACCCTCGAGTAATCACATATCACTAGTAAAACATTGATGAGCAATGCATTAGTTGGCACAAAAAAGTAAGCACAAGAACATTCTTCATGCCACAACTCGTGAGAATTTCCATGGAGCATTGATACATGGAAGCATGAATTACTATATAAGAGTTCCATTACTAGTGATGAGAAGCTTGTACAGGCCAACGCATTTTATTGAAGTAGGAAAGGGGGAAATGATGTTTACATGGCTTGCTGATTGTTCCATCACTAGGGTAGAGCCATATAAGATAATTCAAAAGGAAACCAATGTAGTTTCACGATGTATAACAATTGTTTCAAATTTGGGATAGCTACTTTTTGCTTTTTTTAAAAAGGTTATGCAGATGGCTTGCTTATAAATCACAGGTCAAACTCTCTAGGCGGCTCAGAAGCACAAAGAATGTTTCTTAGAGTAAGTGCTGTATAGGTGTGAAATAGCTTAAATGAAATGCTTACATTCTGACGAGTGTTTGGCTGACCATCAACAGAGAAGAGGATCTCAAGTGCAGTGCCGAGACCAAGAACCTGAAGCTTCCCCCACAGCCGACATTTCTCACATCCGACACAATCCATCAATGTACTGCAATAACAATACAAATTCTTAAATAAATACAGAAAGAAACTATGAATGAAGGTCTTTGTTTAGCAGCATCTGCAGAAATGAGTAGTCTGCAATCTAATGAGAGACGGAACTAAGACTGAAGCACAGAATTAACTTTGAGAGTCATACCAATATATTATAAGATAATACCCAAAAAGCTTTTAGAGAATCCTAGATTATAAACTACTAAAACTAGCAAAACTGGGGTTCCCAGAAGTACCTAATGTTTCTGAACTGTTTCTGTATTTTCTGCTTAAGTTCAGGACCACTTTGGCCTTTCCACAATTTAGCTTCATCAAATGGGATTGGGCATGCAGCTTGTAATTGGGGATTGTAGAGTAGCTGTTTTATCAGGGACTGCGTCTTCAGATCTTCAGTAACATCACCGGTGTCATATTCAGCATGTTCCAAATAATCTGCAGCCTATATACATTTGAGCATGCTCGAATTAATATCCAAGCAAGATGAGCAATATCATGAAGTTATACTTATTCCCTAAAATGTAAACTATTGTCAGTAAGTTCAGTATGCCTAACATAATGTAATTCATGCTTAGACTCACCTTTGTCACAGCTCGAAGAACGAAGAGATATGTGAAGTACAAGTTTCTGACACGATCAGGGTATCTCAGGACCCGATCGTACATTAATGAGAGATTTTGACCCCACTGAAATTAAATATAAAAGAAAAAATGTGTCAGAGCAGATCTTTAATTACATCGATTGCACATAATTGTAAGTCTTGTGTAAGATAATAGTGGTGCATGATGAAACAAAATTAATGTCATTTATTGAAGTAACTCTTTGCTAAGATTTGGGCGATGATGGTTAGGAACCTGATCTATTTACAGTAGGAAGAGCGTCTTAGCAATGTCTTTGGCCCTCACTATAGTAACCCTCTTCTTCTTTTTTAATTCTTTTTCCTGATTTTTTAGTTATAGTAGCCTCTTTACAATAGCAAGTCACATGTGATGACAAAATTTTAGAAGCACATAACTTTCCAACCCTGCAAACTGTACAGAACTATAAAATGGAATGATGAATCAGAATTTGTACCGTCTGTGTAGTTTCATCCAGTAAATAATCTGAAGCTATGTGGACTGAAATTGATGAGTGAAGACCAGATATCAACTTGTACAGAATTCTTTCCTCATAGCATAACTCTTCAGATGGATCTGTAGAAGACGTGAAATATGAACAAATATTCTTGCAATAAAAACTAGTAATTTACTGGCATCTTGCAATGCATACAGTGAAATGTAACTGTAACTTCCCCAAACGTTAATGATATCTCTACAAAAGTGAAATATTTCTCAAATGAGGATTCGTTGACTTTTTAAGTTCAGTTTTAGCCCACTAGATTATTTAGTAAAAACATGAACGAATTTTGACTAGGAAATATGAAACTTGGAACATGACAAATGATTCTGCTCCCTACTTAAAAAAAGATAATTATATATTAAATAAAAAAACATAACCAAGTACTGCAACTATCACTACCTTAAACGAGTAACTTACACAACCATACATTGTCACTACCTAAGGGAGAGGAGGGGGGAGAAACTTACACTTCGGGCAGTTCTCTGCGTAGACGGCATCCCATATCCTTCTAGCGGAAGGACCAGTGTAGCCAGTGTATCGCTCAGGATTTAGTTGAAGATTCACATATGTCATCTCAGCTGCATGTAAGTCCGTTATCAATTTATGCGGTTCAACAAACTATTTTATATCATCAAAATAAGTCAATTAGAAATAGAACGGTTGAGTTGAGCAGGAAAAGCAAGGACACACACCATTGTCAGTCTCATCGTCATTTGTCCAGGGATTGTCTATTTCCGTCCAGCCTCTGAAAGCTTTTCTATCTAGTGTACGGTCAACAGCAGCCTCAGGCTTTCCTTCTTGACACATAAGATTATCCAACGGAAGGCCATGGTTGGGTTTCTTAAACGATTCCGGGAATTCATTATCTGGACATTCACACACACTGCAATCTCTCAGTCGACACATACCATCATCAGGCCAGAAAGGACAGTCGCACCACAACTTAACCTAACACAAATCATTTCGAAAAAAACAAATTCACCACATTCAGCAATGGCACATAACATCAAAATGCAGATGCATTGAAATATCAGTTATCCAAACAGATTCCTCTCCTGACTAGTTAAACCCAAGCATTCAAATCCAGCCTATTCATACAAATAATCTCACCTTGAAATACCGAAAAAACGGAGTTTTAACAAGCTCTTGTAGCGAGGGGTTCAGAACATCCTTGTTAAGCCGGTCCACTGTCTCATAATCACAACAACAATCCTCCACCATCCCACTATACTTATTGCCACCCTACACACACAAACATTATAACACCACCATAAGAAATAAAGATCAAAACTTTACCAGAACCCAACTCCCATATTACACAATGCATTGACCAAAACCCAATTCTGACCAAAACCCAATTCAACAATGCAACAAAAGAAACCATACCTGAGTACAATTACAGGGCTTATTAGAGGAACCAAAGAGACCAATCTTGGGTGCTGCAGAGCTGAAAGCCACAGCAACCAATACAGCGATCAAAGCTCCCACAACCCAACCCCATCGCTTTCCTTTGCTCTTCTCCCCCACCATCAAAAACCCTTGAATCTTTTATCTAAGAAAATGAAAAGGCAAATCTTTTCTGGGTTCTGGGATCTGTGTGTTTTGGTAGTAAGAAGAAGATGGGGGTGTGTTTATAAAGAAGGTAAATTCAAAGTCATCAAGGAGGTAATTAAAGGGGTAAAGGCGTTAGTTTTGTCTGATGGTATTGTACTATTGTTGGGTTTTGCTTAATGGGATTGAGAATGGAGTTGGTGACGTTACAACACCAATGGGCAGAGGGCAGCTGGGAAAAATGTCCGACTATAAATCAGCGGCGAACTATGGGCAGGTGGGAAATGTCCGGGAAATTTAAGGCGGCATTAGTCAATGGGCTGGGTTGTTTTGGGTCTAGAAGGGCCAAAACTGTCATACATTAGACAACACACTATTTTTCTTGGTTTATTACCGACATCACGAAGATTTTAACCTAAAGCGTCGTTTGGTTCGTATAATAATCTCGTTTAGCTTGGACGGCAAGTAACGTACATACTTCAATATTAGTCTGGTCTTTTTTTTCCTGTACGTTGTCCGTCTTTCTTTTTCTCAAGACGCACCTTTGCTCTTTAAATATCAGGTGTTATTGATCAAATCAACACGAACATATAACAAAGCCTTTTACACCTTGATAGTGAGCTAGAATCGATGGCAAAAGGAGCTCGATGTTAACTAGTGATGAATTGGTACTTCACTGATCAACTGAAAACATGTGCCTATAAAAGCAGGGACTTCAATTGAATATTAATTCAATCGCTCTATTTGTAACAAGCTAGAGTTGGGGAGGTTATTTTTAATGAAAACTAAGCTTATGCTTAGAACAAATGCAGCCAAAAGGACCAATTTTCAACTCTAGTTAATATACTATTCATCCAAGTCACTCATTGGTCATTTGTTTGACAATACAACAACGATCGATCATAAGATCAATTATTATTCATATTTTATATGGACCATCAGATCTTGATCTGAACGACCCATATTAAAGAGTCATTTGAAAAAAGCTGTCAGCCCCATATGCATGTCCACTCCCCATGTGTAATTTGGTCTCACGTGGGTCCCGTGGAGAAATTGGTCCTAATGAGAGATAGGTTAATCCTTAACCCAGACCATAGTCCATCAAAGTAGGTCCCGCATAAGGCCCAGCATCAACCCAATCCAATTTTTTGTTGCTGGATGCAGTTTTTTGTCCAACCTCTCAGTCCAACCCACGTAAATGGTCATTTGCAGCATTTGCTCTTATAGATATATAGTCTAAGATGGGTTAACGTTCAAACTTTGATAAACAGATGCTATCTATTTATTTCTTTATTTTATAATATAAACTTTAACACTCAAAACCTTCACCGATTAATCTCACGTGCATCGAACAAATATGAGATGCATCCTCAATTCTTGGCCTAAAATTCCATGGGTTGCAACATTTTCTCATACGGATTGCGATCCTATAAGGACAAGCTAATCAAACACGGACCTCCATTTTAATCGGACTTTCCATTTTGTTCTTCGATCAACCTGCAATTAAATATAAAGATCATATATCTAGAAGGATAGATGCTCTTAATCAATAATCACTAAACTCATAGATCGATATTCGTACTTACGAACGAATAAAATACAATTATAATCAAATTAACACCAAATTAACGAGGAGTGAGTACGTAAAAGAATAAGTACCGCTCTTGATTTGTCTTGTAACAATATGCACATGTGCTATATATGTACCCAAAAAACTTCTTTTATATTGCATATAGTCATGACAATACCATACAAAATGTAAGTAACTATATATACAAATCACTCGTATATATTTACATGCATGATGAAGACAGACACAATATTGTCACATACAAATGGAAGTGATCGAAAATCAATCAGAAAGAAAAGAATCGAACTTTAGCACAAATTGAGATCAAAGAGTAAACGACCTCATCCTTGAGAACCATTTCTATTAGCTTCATGCTGCCGAATTATTCAATGTACCCCTCACATTGCCCACCACGGAAGCAAAAAACTGCAAAATAGGCCTTAAGCAAGCTTGTATAGGGCTCCTAACATATGCATCCCATCCCGAACTCAAACACACGCAATGCCCCCCCAAGAGCCTCCCCCAGAAGCTCACTAAGATGCTTTGATTTCGGGTGCAGGCCAGTATCGCAGCGGACTGCACATACGCAGAGGCTGCGCGCTTCACCAACTGGTTTCGGATAGTAATGTTGGAGGGGTCGAACTCATAGTTCCATGGTTCGTCTGAAACTGCCGTGCTGCTTTGTGGTGAGTGCAATATGATGTCCTTCAAGCTCGTATATCGGAAATGTGGATCATCAATGTCGTCCAATCTGCTACTTGTAGATGAATTTCTACGTATGATAATTGTTGGTAGGCTTATGGTGTGAAGTTCGGTGTCCATCATGATTTGTTGGGAGTAAAAATGAACATTTTGGATATAAGGAATTACGTTTGTATATATATTGAAGGAATTTTTGGTTTGATGTTTAGCTGGATTGTGAAAGAGGAAAAACCATGAAAACGGGTTTTGCAGGCATCAATTTGTCTTTGCAAGTGAGACAGTTATGTATTTTTGTTCGTTGGTTCCAACTTGAGAGGGAGAGAAAGTTCTAAATTGGTTGGTGGGTTCAATTAGCTAGAGCTGCGGTTTATAAGGGCTTCCTTTGATATAGGACTGTTTATCAGGATCATGCTATAATATAACATTTGGTTTTAAAACTTACATGTGGATGGTGATTTGTTCTAGATTGTGTGCTAAAAATATGATGTTATGATCATCTTTTGCTAAAGATATATACTCTCTAATTGGAACTAATACTTGTGCGTATATATGTACCTACCATGATCGAGGTTCACAAGAAGCTAGGGTTTTCCCAAGTGAAGGTAATCTCCCTCTCTTCCATTTATATATGTTCATCCATTACTGATTTTGTCTCTGCAGATGTCGATCTTCTTCTTTCTCTGAAGGTTGTATGAGAATCAATGCGATTTGTTGAAGTATATATAATAACACTTGAGCGAGGACAAGTTAATTCGCAAAATGCTATGTCATTTACAAACTTTAGAGCAAAGAAGAAGAAAGCAAAATCATCAGTCTTCCTCTATTTCTCTTAAACCAACCAGAAAGCCTTTTATATTAGTAGTAACTACTCGATCTACTTGCTTTTGGGATTTGTTCCCAGGCAGATTCATCAGCTTTCAGAGACTGTTTCTCTTTGGCATGGAAGAACCCACTTCTCTGCTGGAATTGGTGGCCTCCTCTTTAGCTATGACACTCAGTCTCAGTGACTCAGTGTGACAGTGTGTGCCTTTGACTGTGTCAGTGAGACTCTGTACTGGTTTTGTATCTCTCTAACGGACAAATATGCAGGAGTTATATCAGGAACTCTTTGTTATATTTGCAATCTCATTCATCTTCACCTACATATTAGCTTCCTGATTATCACTTTAAAAATGTAGATGATAAGCATGCGACATAAATATACATATATATAAAACAATAAGGTGATATTCTCGAGTTGATGAGCAAAGTTGAAAGCTTGGACAACAATATTGTAGTACTTCTTTGGTCGAGTATTTCTAGATTCAGCTTAATTATAAAGTGTAATCTTCTCATCTTATAAATCTTGGAATATATGATGAATGCAAAGATAGTTACTAGCTTGGACAGGCACCCCCTTGTGTGATATTGGAACATTAAAAGATAAACTTACGCAAGAACCTTGTTCTTGGAATTCATCAGCATACATTTTTGTATCTAGTCCTCCGATTAGCTAGTAATAGAATGCCAGATGAAAACGAAACAAAGGCAAGAATTTAGAATTGCATGCCTGCATGGTAGCTGGGAATTCAAGAAAACAACTTGAGCTGGTAAATGAAGGAAATTGAGAACGAATCGAATGATAGTAAAGTGGAAAGAAAATCAAAGCTATAGAATTGTGGTTTTGAACCACAAATCTGAATTGAGTGGAACATAAGTGAAGGGCTTGATGAGGTTTTTTAATGAAGATGTACTAGCTAGACATTATTCTTCATGAATCGGGTTGGTGGTTGCTTCATATCTTTGAAATTCAATGCATTTTTTATTTGATATACAGAGCTACTGAGCCTTTCTACTGCAAAGAAGAACACCGACCGACTTCTACTAAGCTCTTGTTTCTGAGAAGCGACTGGGCTGGGCTTTCTGGCGGGCTAGGCCGAACCTTGATGTATTGGGCCCAAATCACTAAAAGGTCAGAAAGGCCCAACTTTGATTGCAAATAAAATAACAAACGCTATATAAAATCTCTCCAAAAAATGATTTTTTTAACAGTTGCAAGAATTATGATCATATTACAGACTCGTAAGATCTTTACTTCCGATTAAGAACTTGCTAGAGAATTAGAGAAATAATGTCTCTTACTTTTAACTTCGAGACCCCTTTCGGCATTTAAATGTTCGTGTATCATCCATTTTGTGATTTATTTCATCTATTCTATGACCGGAACATGAGGATACACGTTATACCACGATTTTAAACCAAAAGAGAGATTTCAAGAAATAGCAAATCTATTCACTCTATCAAATAACCGTCTATTTCAGCTACTTCGATTATTTTCACTACATATATGATTTCTCTCGATGATCATATATGATGAACACACGAGTAAGATCAAGGTCAAAAGTTGTAGGAACTGAAGATCTAAACAACTTAAGCAAATCCAATTACGTGGGAAGTATATATGTTCTTCAACTCATTCCATGTCTTTTGGAGTGGACCACCATTAGGTCAAATTCAACAGAGCATGAACTAAACCTATACGCTATCTTTGAATAATATTAACCATCATTTATATGAATCTAGCTAGCTAGGTCATATTTGACTTTGATCTTAGTCTAATAAGAGTTCTGGAGATGGTCCATCTTTGACTGCAACAGAAGCTGAAACCCCCTGGATATGGTCAACTATTATAGTTTCTGGGCGTGTACCAAACTGGAAAAATATCACGGGTGAAAGGTAGGTGGTGTTTATTTTATTTTGATTTTAATTGATAGCCTTCTATATGGAGTTTTAACCAAACCAGGTTGTAGCTTTCACTTGCATCTTTAACTTCCCAAACTGGAAAGTGGAAACCACTATCTTGTTCTTTTTGAATTTGAATTCATTTCATTGTAGATAAGATATTATCCTCCACATTTTACTGTGTTGTGTAAGAAAGAGACATGCATGGAAAACTCATTATTATGTCAAGTAGCCGTAGTTTTCTATACTATTGCAACGGCAAGACACATTAAACATTACTGTTTCTCAAATGATAATATTCTCTTGTCGTTTTATAAAATTAAAAATACTCTTTCGGCGTGGATCAATTTTTGAGTCTAGAAAGTCCTTAAACGGAATCGTAAATTTTATTTTACGGCATAGACATTAATATAACTAGTTCTCAAGTTTGAAGAGTTAATGTTTGGGTTGTGCTTAGGTTAGAACTCTCCAATAGCGCGCAAGCATTGCACATTCCCCTTTCAAACTAAAAGGAGCTTTTTGGTTTATGCTTTTGGATCGATTCAGCACAAGACATTATTATTCAGTCGAAACAATAATTACAAAATAGTTCCTAAATCGAGAAACGTCCCCATTTGAAAATGAAATATCAAGCAAAGTACCATTAACCAAGTAATCAACTAGCATGATCGATCTCAGCCCTCATCATCAGTATATTCGATGAAATAGTACGTCCTGTGCATCAATGTGAAATTTCATCAGTTGCTTCAGTGTTTAATGACACACGATTCTTTATATTTTACCATTTTCATGTTTCTGGTTTACGTAGTTTAGTAGTTGTGTTCATCAATAATGCTAAGCATAGCAAAGCATTTTCTTGTTATTTAAATTCCTATTCAACAAAGGAAAACCATAAGTCCGTGGTGATGGATTTTCCAAGTTATACGTACAAATTTGATAGGGTAGAACTAGATTCCTCCCTTCATTGTTGCCAATCGCCTAATCATGTAGAAATTACCAATTTTCGCAATTTGTCATTCTTTATATTTTTGAATTCGTTCAAATTGCATTAGGTTAAGTTGATTACATATATACAGAGTTTAAGAAAATTATGTTCTATTTGGACATCCTTTTATAACAATGAAATTGAGTTTTATATTGTTGGTGTAAAGAGTTTTGCGAAACTAATCATGCGTTTACGTTTATCTTTTCAGAAGTTTTTTATGAAAAAATTACAGCCGCGCGAGTTAACTGTTTTTAAGCCTTTAATTTTTTTTTCTAACTCGTAAAATTGGACCAGAGAAAGTATGTCCTCATTATTTATGCCTTTTTCGTCGTGAAAGTAAAACAAGTACAAAGACGAGGAAAGCGAAGCGATGCAGGTGCAGATTGAAGAGAAAGCACAACAACTATGATGATCATGATCATGGAGGTAGAGCACAGCAACAAGGATTACTAGTACTGAAGTCAGTGAAGTGGCCACTGTGTTCACGAGGACCGTGACACGTTCCCTTCCACTTTCTCACATCCATCGAAAACCGTTCGTCCTCATCGTCCTTGCTCATCTATCCCATCCATCACATTGATGCATTACAGATTTACAGGTCCTCCTCCTCGGCTCCTCCTTCTTCTTCTTCCTCCTTTACCAACTCTCAGACCACGACACGTGCCCCTGCTTCCTATACCCATTATTTAACCTAGCTAGCTTTCAGTCCCTTCACCTCTCTCTCTCTCGAGCGTGTCACTAGTCACTACCGGTCTACCACCCTCCTCGATCGTTCTCTCTTTGCATTGGTTTGCTGGAACAGGAACCCTACTTTTCTGTTTCTCTCTCTCTCTCCCACTTTCTCATCTGCCACATCTAGTCTCTAAGCACTTGCTTAATCCTGATTAACATATTGATTAACACATTGTTTAGAGAATGCACACTACCATTTCGATTAGTTTAGTGCTAAAAACTTGATGTGTTTCCTTGTGTTTCTGTTTAGTATTAGAGTATTATAAAGCTCATGATAAACGATAAAGAATGAAGTGTGTTGCAGAAAGTAGGGTTTTCTTAGATTATATTAAGGTTTGGCTTCTTTTTACCCGGCAAGTGATTAAGCGTGGAATTTCGAGATCAACTCAACATGCCCCTAGGCCCTAGTTCTTAATCAAAGCTTTCATTAGTTTTTGCAGATATAAAACTAATCTAACATGTACTGTTGGAGACACTATATATACACCAAAACGCTAGGCCCTAGTTCTTAATCAAAGCTTTCATTAGTTTTTGCAGTTATAAAACTAATCTAACATGTACTGTTGGAGACACTGTATATACACCAAAACAGTCGTTTTGGATAAGTTAATTAGGGAGTGAGAAACTTTATAAGAAAGACAAGTTAAAGACTTTTCAGTTTATAGTTTAAAATGTCTATTTTTTGATCACATATTAGCATCTTGTCCGTTTAGTTTTTATGTTTATATGAGTAGATCATTTATACAAATTTTTAACCAAATCAGTTAAGGTAACAAACTAAATCAAATTAATAGACGAACTAAATCTGTCAAACATGAACCGTTCAAGTTCATAATTTGGTAAACCATACTTATAAATGTTTTAACGATTTTCAATATGTCTGAAAATTTACAGAAATGATTACTCATAAATACCTATAAACTGAACGGTCAATATGTGAATATAGACAGAAAAGTCTTCAACTATTCCTCATTATANATATTCCTTATTAGAATGGCTCCCTCCTCGAATAATAATAGTTCTTCTAGTACTATATATATATATATATATATACATGGCTTCTTGGCTACAAACGTCCGCACCAATGGTTTTGGTGCGGATTTTCATTTTTTCACCACTTTTCGATCGAATTTCCTCATCTCCACTGTCTAGTATCTAGATAATATTGTGTAGATTATTTCTGCAAAATTTCAGCCCATTTGGTAATCGTTAAGGCCCTCAAACTTGAAAAACAAATGGATGGACTGAATTCTGTCAAATATGAACCGTTCATGTTTATAACAGAAAAACGTAATTTTGAGGGCCTTAACGATTACTAAATTGGTTAAAATTTTGTAGAGATGATCTATACAATATTATTTAGATACTAGACGGTGGAGATGAGAAAATTCGATCGAAAAGTGGTGCAACAATGAAAATCCGCACCAAAACCATTGGTGCGGACGTTTGTAGCTGAGAAAAATTCTATATATATATATATATATTAAGGTGTAGGAATTAAAAGATGTACGAGGAGCTATAATATACATAGTACATGCATGTGTGGGAAGCTAATCAAGCAAATAATCTTCATCATATCATAGCCATACTCACCGGCTGCAGAGAACTAGACAGTTTCCTAGTCTGCTTAGCTAAACGAAATATCATACAGTGTTATACTATTACATACATGCCCGATGTCTTTTCTTAATCTGAGTCTAGAGACATCTCAATGCTTAATCCCCTACTCAGATCATTTTATGGACTATCTCAACTCCCATGATCCCATCCAATGGAAAAAATAATGTGAGTGAGCCATTATAACGAGGATCCTTAAGTTGAAGAATTTTCGGCTTATCCCGATTTTCAATCTTATATCCGCTTAAATAGATCATTTATGCAAATTTTCAACCATATTGAAAATCGTTAAAACATTCATAAGTGTGGTTTACCAAATTATGAACTTGAATGGTTCATGTTTAACAGATTTGTTTCGTCCATTAATTTGATCTAGTTCATTACTTTAACGATTATTAATTTGGCTGAAAATTTGTAAAGTAATATACTTATATAGACCTAAAAACTGAACGGATGAGATGCCAAAATATGATCGAAACATAAAATTTTGGAACCATAAATTGAAAGCTCTAAACTAATCCTCACTGTGGAGTTCCTTATTAAAAATGCTCCATATTACATGAAGCAATTCTGTTTTGGAGTACTCATCTCAACTTTAAAGTGTCACTGACTCATAATCCACTACAGGGTTACTTTATATATATGACGTACATATATATTATTATTATGTTTGCTTCTGGCATGGAGATTTTCACTACTAAAATGAGTTAAGTACTTGTGATAGTAAAATAATGACAATTGAGTAATGGCGTTTACTTGGTGTGATGTTCCTATAGTTATCAGTACTCATTTGGTGAACCAAATCTTAGTTTTTGATGGGATGCTAGAGTTTTATGACTTATGAGGTGTGATGAAGTTAATAGAGGATGAGATTTGAGCTCGTGATTTTCATATGCCATATATATTTCTCTTAAATTAAGGTTGTGTGATACATATATTTCCTTATCTGGGAGTAAGAATGTAAGTATAAGATCAAGCTTGTTCAATCATTTTCTCAGCAGAAAAAATAATAATAATCCTAGTTCATCAACTTCTTTATTTGATTTCGAAACTTTCCGTATCAAACTTTCCTAGTTCATCAGATTTGGCTCCTAAAATCAAAACTTTTAGCTGGTTTCTTTTAAGAGGAAGGTTAAAAACCAAAAGCAGATTGCACATGTTTGGTATTATCTGATCCCAAGTAATTTATGTCTTTTGTGCTCACAGGAAGGATAGATTTTAACTCATTTATTTTGCAAGTGTCGCACCTCGGGTCAAGTTTGGGACCTAGCAAATTGTGAAGATATTTAGAATTATGATAATCTAATTCAAACTTTGTAGGATATATTTATAAATAGGCTTTTTGATGCGGCTAAGTTTGGAAAAATTCTTACCCTTTGTTGGCAGATTTGGCAGAAGCGCAACGATTGTGTCTTCAAAAACAATAACTTTTCTCCCCATGCAGTTGTTATTTGCGCTGCTTCATACCATTGCAACTTTCCTCGCTACAGCAATGTTACTCCAAGTCTCATACCAAGTCCCAACATCAAATGGAACCCTCCTCCTTCTGGAAGCATAAAGATTAATTTTGATGGATCAGTGTTGCAACAAAATTCTGTTGTTGCTGCTGGTTTCATTTTGAGAGACGACTCTGACTGCCATGTGTTGGCTTTTGCCCATAAGATTGGGAAGACAACTGTTCCCATTGCAAAAGCTACTGCACTCAGGGATAATCTCCTCACTGCTCTAGATTTGGGGTTCCATAATCTTTTGTTTGAAGGTGACTCCTCTATAGTTATCAATTGTGTTAATGGAAAATTCAAGTGCCCTTGGAGACTCATTCAGCTTATCCAAGTTATCAGGAGTTTGGCGAGTTCAATTCATAGCATCTCATTTCAGCATGTCTTCCGAGAGGTTAACTTCGCGGCCAACGAGCTTGTCAACTTTGGCCACCAACTTTCAAGTCCTTGTCATTGGGATTCAAGCTTTCCCCCGATTTTAAGGCAGACCATTAATTTTGATATCTTTGGAGCTGGATGCTCCCGAGGTTCTGTTTTGTAATCAGTCTTTTAGCATATAAAAAAAAAACTACTTTATTTGATGATTCAGTCCAGATTATCTTATGTATATATGTTTTTGGTAAAGTACTATATTATACAAAATCATATATATATATACACACACACACACACACAGAAAGAATGAGGACTAGTGGACGTCCGCACAACCCTTAAAGTGTAGACGTCTCTCCGTTCTCCATTGTCCGGCGCTGACGACGGCGCTCTTCCACTCGAGCGGACACCAGAGGCATCCCCGATCACTTTTTCTTGCCGGCGAGTCCGCTGAATACCAGTTTGCAGCCGAGATCGACATTGTCTGAAAGTTTGGGTGGAGGTTGTTGCCCAGACATTCAAATCGATCTCGCCGTTTTGGGTGGGATTACACCAACTTTTCGATTATATTTTTGAATCTCCACCGTTCAATATGTAGTTCTATATGAGTTGATCACTTATGCAAATTTTCAGCAAATTTTCAGAAAATTTGGTGATCGTTAAGGCATTCAAAACTACGATTTATAATTTTAAGCATGAACGGTTCAGGTTTGGCAAATTTAGTTCGTTCATTGATTTAATCTTGTTCGACACCTTAACGATCACCAAATTGGCTGAAAATTTACATAATTGATCTATATATAAGGACCAACAAATTGAACGGTGGACATTCACAAATATAATTGAAAAGTTGGTGTAATCTCTCATCCTTCATATATGTTAAAAAAAGAGACCCCTTAATGGAAAGACCCTATATATGTGTGTGTGACCTAATAGACTCTAGTGTGGCTCTGCACTTAATACATCTGTCAAGGTATATTAAACATGAATCCAGCATATATTAAACATTTATGGTCTTCTATTACCAAAAAACATTTATGGTCTTCTGTTTTCTTTCATAACAATAAATATTAGAAATTTTCAAATAAAGATCAAGACGACATTGAACAAGACAGCATATGGTACAAAGTTCTTGAATTTCTAACTCACAATATGTATCCATAAACTTCGATGTGTTTGGTGTTGGTTGCAACCTGCATTGTAGTTTTATGGATAATTACACCACAGTGCAGGAATCACTATTTTACTTTTGTTATTCAACAAATTGACAGTTGAAACGTCAATCAGGCTGAGAAATTGTTTTCACAGTTAATGACATACTTGAACAATAATAATGTAACGTATTACCAATAAACTCTTGGAATTAGAAATATAACACAATCATGTTCCATATTGTCCACGAACAAATTAGACTCAAACACTCAAAACCAACTAATTATATATAACCCTAACTACAAAGCAAGCAATAATAGACCTACAAGATTGTGTTCTACAAATGTCTAATTTTTGAGATATATAAACAAGACTTGAGCTGTCCAATCTTCTCATCTACATTACTACATAGGTACAGAAAATTGAAAAGACATACTTTAATTTCCATACTTTCCATCATCTCAAATTTTATATGAAGTCTATCTCCTTAGATCAAATAGAGTAGCTCACTGCTCATATAATTGTTCTCTCCTGTTGCTACATTATTTTCCAGCAAACACATCATATGCTTCCACAGTGGGTTTCTCTTTTGCTGCCTCCACAGCCCACAGTATGATGCCACCTCTATAATTCTATACTATTTGTTACATCATTTCTCACACAATTTAGTGTTATTAGGGATATGGGTAGGAAAGAGAGAAGAGACACATCATTAACCTGTACGGATCAACAAAATTAATCATATCCTAAGTTGAATTAAAAATTAAACCCACCTCAAAAGAAGTCCTTTTTACAAGCGTGATTGGTGAGGTACGTTGAGTGAGTTCCCAACTCGACATTTGGGTGGGGAGGAAAGGCCTTTAACTCTTGAACCATCCTTTTTTGTTTTGGCGATTTCCTTTCCATTTCTTTTTTGTGATAATTGAGATTGACCCTCATACTTGAGTTACAATTACAGTGTCACCATTTTATACAGGGATTCTATGATGACCATATGTTTTGTGAATTCGCACAACTTGTTAGGAGAGTATTTAAGTTAGAGAATTGTATAATTCGCGTTTAGAAACATGTTAGATAAGTAAAGTTGTCGGTTAAATATGTTGAACTTGAAGAATAAGATTTGCTTGAAGCTAGGTACTCCGATAGTCCATACGAATTTCTTAATTATCAACCTAGTCAAATACTTAAATGGATTTCAAATAAGCATCGATCGATCAATAAGTGAAACCCTAAAATTGTGAATTATTTGATAGATCATGCGATAATTTAAGGCTATTGCAGTGTTTAGCTTATCTCCTGTGCATTTGTATCATCAAAGGAGGCTTTGTATAGTCTTTGAAACTAGGTAGATTCTCATCAATTTTCAAATTATATACATCACACCGCAGAACTATCAATGTGCCTATCTCTCTATAGTAAACAGTAGTGCTGGAAAAGATTGATTCAAGCTAAAGCGAATGATCCAACTAATTACCACTGGAAGTCCTCTATTGAATCAAATGAAAAACCCTTTTCCAACTAAGATCTAGTTGAGATCAGTTGTACCAAACCTTGTAGGAGTTCTACAATAGATCATTGAGTATTCCTACTTATATACCCTTGATTTACACATGGTACATGGCAAAGAAATAACTGCAAAACTATTTTCATGATTCAAAAGTAGAAGAAATAACTGCAAATCAGTCAACTTGTAAATAATTGAGGCAGACTGCTCACAAAAATTGAAACTGGTTAATTTATAGATGCCTGTGTAGTTAATTTGTTCCATATATAGCATGTTGCCATGTTTAACATGCATTCAATTTCATAGTCAGATACTTATAGGGTAAATTATTAAGTCCAACCAGGTCTAGTTAGATGACAGCTTCATTTCACTGCACTTCTAAAGCCTAAGGTGTTATGACTCAGAGAAAGTACACCCTCTTGATGGATATCTTACCAGTATATTTATGGGGGGTAGCTAGAGTGGTTTGATTTTAACTTGTCTTTTGGTACAATAAGGTTGGAATACATTGCATCCTAGCTAAACTGGCATAGCCATTACATGGCTGCATTCTAATAATGTGAAAGGATGTGAATTTCTTCTTCTTCTTTTTTTCTTTTTTTTTTGGAATTATATGCGAATTACTTATGTTACTATGCTAGCTCAAAGTAAAAAGGACAGCAGCACTTATTTGAAGCATCTTTTATTGACTGACATGAATGATAATATTGAATGTGAATGGTAATTCCTTAATGAATAGCTTACCCTAGCTACTTGTAGAAGATGGAAACAATGCAAAGCAAGCTAGAGGCCTAGACCTAATTAAAGATGGCATGTGATGTCAAAGCAAACATTAACCCATTAAGAATTAGTTTTAGTATCAAACATCAAAATAAATGTGTTATATATATAAGGAGGAAATTCCATCTTTACTACTAGTTAATTTCTTCCAATGTTCAAAACGACAAGATATAGGCAATTTCATTCTTCCACAACAAGGTTTGTGATAGGTTATGTTAAAGTATGTTGTATGCGAAGAGAACATCTGATATGGTTCGCGGTCCATACGGACTACAGTTAAATATGTGTCTGAGCAACAAGAGTGGGATGAGTTATGAGTTGAAGAGTTAAACAAGGGGTTAGAGAAGGTAAATTGGATTGATCTATCATTTTTCAAAAATCCCCAAAATGGGTTATCATTTCCCATCAAATTCAGATAGCGTTCTTAGCATATGATACGAGCTCAGTTTTCCATACTGGTTCTTACCCGAACTTGGTTTGAGGAAGGATTTCGAATCATATGAGGAGAAGAAAAGGTAGAGGTTGGTTATGACTTCTGAGTGATTGAGGGTCAAGTGATGAGGATGGTATGATGGTTTGGGACGATGGTGGAGAAAGGAGAACTGATTTGGTGGAGGTGTTTAAGGTCAATGGATTTTTGTTTTGCAATTAGATCTCCTCGATCATTTGACGAGATAGTAATATATATGAGTTTTCTAAGTCAACAATATGTAATAAGATCGTTAAAGTGCTTATAGGTTATAGAGGTTGAAGATGAACCAACAAAATATCATCGTAAGGGAAAATTCCGATAACATGCCAACCAATTTAACTCCCACGTGAGTGACACACGCTGATTCTAACCACAGTTCTGATGGGTCGTGGACCATTTCAGAAGTTTCAGTATGCGAAACCAACATGACATTCATTATTCTACACATTTAAGAAGTAAAGATATAAAGTACATGCAAAACAAATATATATTTTTTCAAATAATATCATATTTTTGTTTTCGTAGTAGTAAAATAATTTTGGAGTGTCAACATCTTTTTATAAAAATATATAAAAAATATCTGTTTTAATTCATTTTCATGTAGAAATTAAGATGAGTACATGAATAATATGGTGATATGACTACAGCATATACCTCAGGTCCTCAACTCAATGATTTCTATACCTCCTTCACATTCCCACTTCTTGTTCTTAAATTCCCATCATTGAAAGCCACATTTTATTTTTGTCTAATTACAACTCTCATGGATTTTATTTGCTCAGATATAATTCTGAAAATGAAATTCTCTTCCAGAAAATGCTTTGACCACAGTTATTTATTCAAAGTCCCTCATCCTTCTGAAGATGAAAGAAAATTATATATCAAAAAACATAGACATTACAAAAGATCATTTTCTAGTCTGAATATCTGCAATTAAGAAAAGAGATAGCAGAAAAGGTAATAAGGTAAAATGGAAGAGAAGAGAGGGCAAAAGAGGAGAGAATATGAGTAGAGATATATAAAGTAGAGAGAACGGCGCTGTGTGTGCTATGCTTTCCCGATAAGCCCGGTGGTTTGCTCAAATGGGGAAGAAGAAGAACCCAACTCTCTCTCCTTCCTTATATATTCACTCTCTGTCTTCTTATCTTCCATCACTACTTGAACTACTTCATCTACTTAAGCCTTAACCCCACTTTTGAAACACTATCAATTTCCACTTCCAATTTTCAATCATCTCCTTCCATTTCTGATTACTTCCTTACCCGCCAAACACACCCCACAACCCTAGCTCACTCTCCTCTCTCAAACCCGCTTCCAATTTTTAATTTCATATTGTGAGTCTTTTCCCCTTCATTTTTTTTGCAAGTTTTGAAGAATAAAGATCGAAACTTTTTGAGTTTCTGGTTTTGGGTGTTCTTTGTTTAGGTTAGTTAATGAAACTTTTCTGGACTTTACAGGGATCAAGGAGCTGTGTGTTAAGCTTAATTCTTGAAAGACTACTCCAGAAACCCAATTCCAGCTTGGAAGTAATTTCTAGGTCATTTCTTGAGCTTTGTCTTATTAATTAACCATTGCACCCATCTATTTCTTTTGGAGCTTGAAAATCTGCAATTTCATATCTTTTCCAGCTATTTCAGCTCTGAAAATCAGCTTGGTTGAGCTTAAATCTCACACAGCTTTAATTGATATTATTATAAAGAGTGTTGAACTGTTGATAAGGTTTAGATCAGAGGTAGAGGCAATGGGAAGGACAAGAATCTGAAAGTTTGTTTGATTTGTTGGTTTTCTTTGCAGCAAAGGAACTGATCCCATCAAGTGTTAATGCTCAGATCTGTGAGCTTTGGATGGTTAAATCTCATTTGCTCATGAATCTGCAGACAAACAATCACACTGCTCCAAGCTTGGCTGTACTTGTAAGTTGTAACAAATCAGAGAGAGCTTGACACCTGTACCAAATCAAAAACATCCAACATTGTTCAAGGTTTGAATTAAATTTTTCTCAATTTTAAATTAACAAAATTTTCGCCTTTTCTTAATAGTGTGGGTCTGGGAGTATGTCTGGCATTTTTAGAGCCAAGCCAAAGGGTTTAAATACTGAGAGCTTTGGAAGCTCAAAAGGGTCTGGGTTTGGCCAGATGAGTTAAATCTGAACCAGAAACTAGTTGGCTGGCTCTCTAAGCTAAGGCCTGTGTTTATGGGAGAGGATGATGGGTCTCTCTCTCTCCCTCTTTCTTTGTTTCTACTTTGGCTATGTTTAAAGCTCATCTTCTTTAAAACCCTTTTCTTAGGTTTAGTCCAGTTAGGCTTTTAGCTGTTGCAGTGTTGTGTTTGCACAAAAACATGAAAGTCAGATCTCTCACTCTCTCTGCAGCTGTGTTCTTTGAACGAGTCTTTATCAGTGTAAATAAATGTGTACGTTTTTTAGGCATCTGAAAATGGTTTTAATATTTAGTCTGCTCTGGCTATTATTAGATTTACATGTAAGAGAAAAAAAAAACTGATTTCTTATTTTTTTGGGGTTTTGCAGGGCTGAGCTAGCTAGAGGCAAGGTCTGAGCTGAGACGTGAAATTCTGCAGGCTTTGCTTTTGGTGAAAGCACTCCTGTTTCTGCAAAAGCTTAAACGAGAGGAGAGACTAGGCTCCCTGACTTGGACCGTGATATATCACACCGTAAAAAAAGGCCTTTATATCACTACACAGCCAAAGTACCTCTCTGAATTATCGTCATCAATGCATAGGACACAGTAACCCCACCTGCACTACTCTCTCTACTCCTTCTCCACTCTCTAATCACACCCCATCTAATCAAAGCTTCAAACTTTCTCTCTCACCAACCTAACCCGAACTAGTCTGTAAAGTCCAAACCCAGTTCAAGAAAGGGTGTTTGTTTGTTTGAATTGGATGATGAGTGTTGAGGCATGAATGTGATGCTATGGAGGTTGAGGAGATTCCAGCTCAGCAGCCCTGCAAGTTCCCAAGAATCGGAAATGGCGGCAGAGGAAGCAGCTCCGTAGCCAAGAACCCAGATGAGGAAGACAACAACGGCGGCGGCGGCGGCGGCGGCGGCGGCAGGGAGATCAAGACTACTAACCACCTTAACGGGTGGCACCACTCTCGAATCATCCGGGTCTCGAGAGCCTCCGGAGGCAAAGATCGCCACAGCAAGGTGTGGACTTCAAAAGGTTTAAGGGACAGGAGGGTCCGGTTGTCGGTTTCAACAGCCATTCAGTTCTATGATCTTCAAGATCGGTTGGGTTACGACCAACCCAGCAAAGCAGTTGAGTGGTTGATAAAGTCTGCTGCTGACGCCATCGCCGAGCTTCCTTCGCTGAACACCGACTCGTTCCCGGACACTCCCAAGCAGCTCAGCGATGAGAAGAGGGGGAGCAGCGAGCATGGTTTGGACTCTGTTGAGGTTGATGTTGATGATCACCCCAATTATCACCATCAAATGAATCAACAGCAGCTTTGTCTTTCGAAATCGGCTTGCAGTAGTACTTCCGAGACAAGCAAAGGATCCGGGCTGTCGCTGTCCCGGCCGAATCGGGTGAAGGCGGCCCGGGAGCGAGCCCGGGAGAGAACAGCCAAAGAGAAGGAGAAGGAATCCAACAACAATTACAACAATAACGAGTCTTCCCGCATTGCACAGGCTATTTCTCAAAACTCATCTTTCACTGAGCTTCTCACCGGCGGAATAGGACACAACAGTAACAACAGTCCCACCGGGCATCATCATCATCAGAACTGCAACGGCGAACACGTTTTATTCCACAAGGCGGCGGCACATCAACAACAACAGATGGACTACTCATTCGGGTCGAGTAGTCTCCTCGGACTTTCCCCCACCCCTGCTCGAAACCAGCATCAATTCTCCGGGCAAATCCACCTGGGGAATTCGCTGCCGGCGCAGACATTGTTCAGCATCTCCGGTGACCACCACCACCGCAGCAGCAGCAGTAGCAGCCACCCGGAGATGCCGCAGCATTTCTCGTTCGTTCCCGACTACATCCCTGTCTCGGCGGCCGCCAATGGCGGTGAATACAACCTCAACTTCTCGATGTCGATGTCTTCTTCTGGCGGCCTTGCTGGTTTCAATGGGGGGACCCTTCAGTCCAATTCATCATCATCGCCTTCTCTTTTGTCTCAGCTCCAAAGGTTCTCTCCCATGGAGTCCAATGTACCTTTCTTCATCGGAGCCGCCGCAGCTCCAACCATGGAGAATCACCACCACCACCACCACCAGTTCCCAGCTGGATTGCAGCTCTACGGTGACGGAAGCCGGCATTCAGACCACAAGGGAAAAGCAAAGAACTGATCTTTTTTCCGGTAACTACTCGCAACCAATCTTCATTACTTGCATTTCTGTTCATTTCTGTGCTTGTTTGGTTCTCTCATGAATTTGCCTTATGAATGGGTGGAAGGGGTGGTTTTCTTTTTCTTTCATGAATGATTAGACTAATTGTATATGATTTGTTTCATGGCCGGTATGCTTTTTGGATTTGACATGTAATTGCATCCTAGTATGCTAAAGCAACATGCTTTTGTCTTGGTAATCTGAATAAAGAAGTGAGGCATTGGGCCAAGGGTTTGTGGGATTTTACTATTTATATAGATATATTATTGTAATGTGCTTTTGATTCTCCTGCATTGTGTGGTTAACAGAGGGATCGGCTGGTTGTCTCCTCGTTTGTTCTATTGTTGGTTCCCTTCTCTCTTAGTACAGACCATCCATGTCGTTGACAGGTGTTGCCATTCAAATGGTAAAGCCTTGTGTTGGTCACTTAGGTTTAGGTTAATTAGGTTAGCCTTTAGCTTTTTCTTCTGGGTATGTATAGCTTTTCAGTGTTGTTTTCGACTTCCCAAGCTTCAACATGGCTAATGCTCGGCGCTGTGTCGGGGTAAGTTCAACTTAGAATGGTTTGCTTGAAGCATATATAAAATACTATGCCCATGCACGTAGGCAGGTATTGGACCTTCATGTCACAAGTATTTGCATACGAGGATAAATTTGCTTCAATAATAGTATTACCATCTATAATAAAGGAGACTACAAACTGTATGGAGAAAAGGAGGTTGTTAATAGTTGTTATTTAGAGCATTTATCTTTATATGCACTTAAATGTCATCGATTCAAATGTTCTTCTATCAATATACCATTCGATATCTTTTGGTATGTTCGAACGATAGGTAACATTTTTCTTTAGGTTACAGAAATGAAATGTGGTACTTTTCAAATTATCTTTGTATATATGTTTAGTGTTATTTATTCTCATTCATCTTTCGTTAGCCTCCAATTCTGCCTTCCTTGCATATCTTTGTGCTGATTACTTGAACTTCAAAACTTCTAAGCAAGTCTAAGATATCTGTGAAAAAGAATTAACATGTAGAAACTTGAATGTTGGTATATCAAAGTGATTCCTTGCATCTCTTAGTGCTGATTAATTAAACTTCAAAGCAAGTCTAAGATATCTGTGAAAAAGAATTAACATGCAGAAACTTGAATGTAGGTATATCAAAGTGATTACTTTGCGTTTAACACATAGTAAGTACTGTTAACAACATTGTTGCTTCTTCCCTTTGAAAGCTTTACACTTCCTGTATAAACCAACATTTCTACAACCTCACAAACCAGCCTGAACAACAATATCTGGTTTGTGTGAGGAAGCAAGGACCTTTTAGGTTTTTTACTATCATTACCCGACTTCCATTTTAGAAAAAAAAAATTATCAACTAGTTTAGAAGAAAATAGTGTAAGCATTCCCATAACAAGCCTCTCAACTCACAAATAGTTTTCCACCTCACCAATCTAAACATAAGATTACACCCTCATGGCCTCATGCATCATGAATTCCGTAGTTCTGGTTCCTATTAAAGTTTTTGATCAATTCCCTAGCTTTCCCTGCCATCTAGAAACTGATGATGAGAATACTTCCTTGATTTTCTCAGCTTCCTTATTTGCAAGATATGCATGTGTGCTGAGTCTTCTTGTTTAGCTGGAGTAGGCTAAGACAATCTTATTATAAAGTTCACACTAACTTTTGCTTTTACATGTGAAATCCCTCTATCCCATTGTTCTGAGGAGAGAAGATACCTTCTGGCTCAAGGCCAAATCAAGTTCATCATTGATGCTCTTCTACACCTAAGCATTGATCGATATACATCAGTTTTCATCTCTCTAGAGAAAGTTATCTTGCGTGTTATTGCATGTTGTACTAAGTTAGACATATGATCGAACAGATGAGAACTTAGATCATGCTATCAATTCTCTGAACCATTAATCGTAAGAATCTGATCCAGTGTCTTCTGGCATTCACGGACTGATTATATATCTCTTTTGGATGAATCTATCAATGAATAATTTGATTCTCTTAACAATGTCCTAGATATCAAGTCCATGTCAGCACTCTTGATAGTTGTAATATTTGTTGATGCTTCAGTTATTTAGGTTTGCTTTACTAATACAGCTAGAGTTTGGGCCTTCAAACCTATATTTCTCAATTCTTTGCATCAGTTGAGTTCTTTCATACTTCTTTGATGTCTTCCACTTGCTAAACTAGTGGTGGTCTTTTACTTACCCACATATCAATTCTTCATTTACCTTCATGCTAGTATAAGCAATAATGGCTGAAATAAGAGTGAATGAAGTTTCCTGAGATTGTATAAGCATTAATATATAAGATTGTAATAGCTACACTAGTTTTCTTAGTTCAAAAGATATAGAAAGAAGTACAAAATCAGACCTGAGCTTGAACTAGATAATTGTAGATGAAAGGATGACTTAGGAAGTCAAAAGTCATGAAAACTTCAAAACTCTAAATGGTGAGGAATCTCTTCCGTGAAGAAGGTTACAGGATATCTGTGTTCCTTGAGGAGGAAATATCTCAGAATTTAGGATCAGTCTCTGTGGGTTGAGTGAGATTATGAAAATCCTCAATTGCAGTTCTGATTTTGTACTTGAAGTGAGCATTTTTTATAGTGCTTGAAACACTGCATTTCCCATGTTTTAATTAGTCATCTATGTCCTTTACTTAAATTTGAAAGAATTCCTTACCATAAGTTGTATGATGCAATGAGTTTATCTATCTTGAATAGCATATAGACAGAATCTTTTGCACACTAGAGCAGTGAGGAACCAGTTCACTCAAAAGTGTTATTTTCATTAATATCATATCTGCCACTAACCAAGTAAAAGTTTGTAGATGATTCACAAAACAACCTTGTTTAACCCTAGAGTCGTCATAAATCCATGTGTCTTTCTTCTTTATATTGTAAAAGATTCATATTGACAAAAGGATGTTTATATGTTAGTGCAGACTCATGTAGTTAAATGTACGTTAGATTGGTTAGCGCTTGATGTATAGTTTTCTTCCTATATCTGTGTTTACTTAAGCTGGTTTATTTCTAACTGAGGATAGTGTTTATGCAGAAAACTGAAGCGAAAGAAGTAATGGCAAGCTGCAAGTGAATGCATGCTTCCTTCATCGGATAACAACTTACTATAATGCTTCTGAAGTTGGTGGTATTTCTGGTTTAACCGTAGTGTAGTCATTCAGCTTGCATTCCTTCATTCGGAGAAATATTTACATTTGTTATTTATCTCTGTGTGTCTGTTTTGAAGATGTAACTTACAATTCGATCGAAGTTATTCTTTTCTCCCTTCCTCATCCCAAGTGTTCTTAAATGTCTGTACAATCATTTAAGAGAAGTAACCTCGTGAAATGTATTTGGTTTCTGATACTGAATATCTATCAGGTCCTAGAAACATCCAATTCATGAGTCATGACACGTTTTTGTGATAATATAAGCTAGTCTAATTAGTATCTTACTATATTTATGGACTCACAAGTAGATTAGTTGCATGGCTTTGAACTATATGTTTGGAAATTATCAAAGAAAAAGAGGTGTTAATTTTGTTGTATATGATGTTTGAAACTTGAAAGATTAATTGTTGTAACAATTCTTTCATTTCTAAAAATAAAAACAATCACAAATAGAGAATAGCTTGAGTGCTCTAGGTGCATACATGCATCAAAGTTTAGATTAATAATCTGGTGAACTTCTAAGTTTATGCACAAGACACTTGTACCTTTAAATTTCATGTTTTACCAACATCGGTCCAAATATGCCAATGGTGTATCGAACCAATTTTTTAAAATTTCTTTTTCATGAATTTTCTTGCTTTTCGACTTCAAATAATTATTGAAAAATCTTTCAGAGACGTTGATATTTAGTCAAATTAGAACACATTTCAAGATCATATATTACCGATGGTGTATCACAGAGTGATCTAAAGAGGGTCATAGACTCATAGCTTATTCAACTTGCAGCCAGTTAGGCCATAGGATCTTTTGCTTGCTGCATCTTTGCTAACTATTCGGTTAGCGTCTTACACTTACTGAAGCACTCGTATTTCAAACCATTTCTACATCTTGTACTCAAATGTGATCATATGCCTTATGAATGAGATCCACAGGCTTACAACCCCCAAGGGTGTGGACTCCAATGAGTGTCTGGCCCATAATCAACAAGAAGGTTAGTATGGAAAAGCCATGGTAGCAATTAGGCCAAAACCAGGTTGAGGTCTTCCATAATCAATTTTCATAGACGGTTAGATCTGCATATTGGCTATAACTCTATAAGTGCAATGTAGAAGAATGATATGAAACATTTCCAAAAACAAATGAAATTGGGTACTTTGCAGAAAGCTTCATGAAAGGACTTCCATTCTTTTGAGAACAGTCGATCAAAGTAACATACTTTCGCTTTTACACAGTTTAAGGTCCATCCCTTAATCTCTAGTTTGTTGAAGAAGCCTGAACTTGAACGTTCAAGCATGTTCCATCAAGTTTGGGAGGGAAGGCAGCTCAAATTACAATTCTAAGTTACTGCAGCTTGCTACTTCTCCCCTGGAAGTGCTTTTGTTCTTGTTTTACTACAACTTACACAACGAAACAACCCAAAAATTATCAAACTTTTCACATCACCGAACTAGTTAAATGTTCTCGAATCATGTAAGTTATGAATGTTGCAATAAATCCAATAATGCAAAGAATAGTCTTCTGAGACCTGCATAGTTGGATGGTTTTTGATTTAATGTAACATACCCCATCTGAATATATATCAGAAAGATTATAAGCTAACTACAGTCAATAAGGGGTTATAAGCAACCGATCAAGCTGCACCTGTGTGAGCTTTGAGTCCAGTCCAGGCTTTATTTCACGTGGATTGTGACTTTGTGAGTGTACAAAGCTTACATATCTCATGTGACCATCACATAAATGAGGAAGCAGAAGCTGCACAACCAGCTCATCTTCTCCATAATTTAAATAATTTGCCTCTCCAAAATTCTCTATGTTTCTTTTATAAACTAAACCAAAACAGTGAGCGACTGCAAAACAGTACCTGGAAACAGCCTAAAATCCTTTATTCCCGTTTCAATGTCATCAAGTTTTTTCTTTTCTATTATCTTTTTCATTATTATCACCCAATGACCAGTAAACGAAATCATTAAACAAATTAGTTTTGTGGGTTTGTGTGGATAATGTGCTTCTTCTAGAACTGAGACTTCCAGCTACAAAGAGTTCCTGGTGCTGCTACTGTGGTGTGGCTCACAACATCATAGTGTTTGGTGGATAAGTCTTGTAAATTGGAATATATGCCAAATAAAAGAAACAAAGTAAGGAGGAGCACTAGAATTGGGTCATGCAAGTTGGATAAGAAGTTTGATGAAGGGAAAGATGACATCAATGAGAATACTTTGGATTTATCCAGGGAAAGTGAACCTGGAAATAGGCATCTTTTCTTGCTTTATTTGGCCTAAAACTCCAAACTTCAACCACTTAAATCCAATTTGTTTTGTTGTATTTTACAACCACCAGTTATCTATTGGTGAGCTGAGCAATATTCTGATTCAGAGCAAGAAGAGGAGAAAAGCCCATCTTTTTATCTTTTATGTTGAGAGCCAGAAAAGGGAGAAGATAGTCCAAAATGTATATTTGGTCAGCCGACCGACTGTCCTGAATTGATATGAACCTTTTTAAGAAAAATTGCAATTGCTTTTGGTTATTATAGAAATGGCAAATTGGTTTTGTAATACAGGGAGTATGGCACACATTAGACACCAATTTTCTATACATTAGACCAAGACATATTCCGAGTTACCTATAAGAGTTTTTTCACGTCAGATATGCTTTCGCCGGATCCAAACATGGGATGAATTGGATGCGACGATTGAATGGAAGCAAATAGAGGCCGGTAGCAACTCTTTTGATTGAAGTCCCTAAGGAGAGCATAAGCAGTCTGCAGGGGAAGAGTAAAATAGGGCAGAAAGATTGAACCTTCAACCTTAATTGGATCAAAATCTCAACACAAACATTCCAATAAAAGAAGCATGATGAGAGCAACTTATCATTGCTATATGGATTTGAGTGCTGAAATAAACCTTTGACAAACATCAGATCACCATAAAAATTGTCATTACCTACAATATTCACATACATGGAAGATAGATAAAAGTAAGATCACTACAAGCTCCAAAATCCTTTTTATACATCAATTCTAGTTGCATTTGTAGTGCGAGCACTCTTACAAGCAAAATGCCTGAAACAAAAACAACAAGCAGATGCATCTCAACTGTGAGCTCAAGCATAAATTGAATATTGTAGTGGATAACCCGCCGTCTCTCTTCTTCTCTGTCTCAGACCCATCAACATTTGCTGAATGAAGGGCAGTGTGGCAGACTTTGGCTACCAATGAGACAGACTCGTTCTGTTTCTTCCGTCTTCAAAACCATGCAATTCCCCATATTCCCTCAATCGATGACACTAAACCTGAAAATCCAATATCAAACTAAATGAGTGACTAAACCATGGAATTTGTACATTTAGACTGTACATCACAAAGACTACAAGCACAGGATCAAAGATTTAAACAATAGAAGCGCAGAATGCTCAAAAACACCATTAAACCCTTCTCCTCCTACTTGAATCGATAATTGACACACTTCAGCACTATCTTTATTGGCTTAGATACCAAATACAAATTATGTTTCCTAATTCTCCAAACAAATGCAAATGACCTCATCTCCTTAGTACCCCCCATTAAATTTTGATTGAGAACAAGGACTAAATTTAAGAAACATGAATTAAAATGACTGAGAGCTCTTCCAAACTATGAGCAGAAAACAATAAGCAATCGTCACTTGTCCTATAGTCTAAATGTGAGAGTGAATGCATCGAACTAGCAAACAACTGACGCACATCATCAATGCATAACAACAAATCGCAAAATTACCTGAAATCTCATCAGAACGAGTTCATCTCAAGGCAGTAAGTTCTTCTCTTCACCAGCATCTTGGCAGCAGTCCCATACGGCTCCTCAAATGCAGTCGAAACCCAAGAGAGATCGGACACCTCCTTCTTCGGGTTGGACTGCTCACTGGGGCGAATAGCAACCAAAGTAGCTCCCTTAAGCACAACCCCATCAGGCAATTCCAACTGCGGCGCGTACCAGAGCCTCATATTGAGTGCCGGCACCAGCGTCCTCTTGGAGGCAGAAGAAGCCGACAATGGCTTCACCCTCAACTCCTCAAGCTGCTCTCTGTTCATATACAGCACCCCCTGCCCGTCGGCATCCGTCAGCACCAAGCTGTCCAACGTCTTGTGCTCCGAAATGATCGGCTGAAGCAAGTAATGCCGCGCAGACGCCGCGATCAGCGAGCTAATAGTCCACACCACCCTCAGTTTCAGCCCGCCGTTTGTGTAGAACGAGTCCGGTATGCTCCCGTTATCTTCGGCGTTAGCGGCGCAGACCCCGTCGCCGCCGGAGACGGCGACGTCGTTGGGCTTGTGATTCGGACCGGGCTGAATCACAGAGGAAGCTCCGAGAATGACGCAGTTGTCCAGAGTCGACCCGAAATCGGCCCTCCATTTGAGCAAGACTCCGTCGTCGATGCCGAGCTCGCCGGAGGGAAGCTCGATCCGGAGGAGCCGAATCTCGTTGAAATTCTTGAGCACCTGCGTGGGCGAGTGGTGCGTGACGCCGCCGGCCTGGTCCGTCTCGGCGGCGGTTTCGTCGGCGGTGCCGACGGCGAGGGAGGAGGAGGAGCGGCGGGGGCCGAGGAACTGGCCGAGGGCCTGGAGGGGCTTGACAATGCCGCCGAGGACGAGGCGGACGAGGGAGGAGAAAGGAGCGCGGGATTTGTCGGAGGAGGAAGGGGAGGAGGAGGAGGAGGATGAGGTGGAGTCGTCGTCGGAGATGACGCAGTCGACGCGGACGAGGACGGTGTCGACTTGAGGGACGAGGGAGTGGAAGCGGCGGGAGACGACGCAGCAGCGGCCGAGGGCCTTGACGTCGGCGATCTTGTTGAAGACGAGGAGGAGGAGGGAGTCGGGGAGGCGGTCGAAGTGGTCGGAGGGTTCGGGGTAGACACGGGAGGAGGAGGAGGAGGAGGAGGTGAGATCTGGGTAGAAGGAGGAGGACATGGGTAGATCTGCGGTGGTGGTGGATGGCATGGTTGGTTTGTAAAGATGAGAGCTTTGGTTTGATGGGTCTAATGGGTCTGAGAGAGAAATAGAGATTTGATTTGATGAGGAAGAAGAAGAAGAAGAGGAAAATGGTGGGTTGAGATATATCCACGCTACTCTGTCATCTCCAAAGGTTTCGTATTTAGTTATTTCCGCACAGATGAAGAGAGAGAGATGAAGATAGAGATTGCGGATCTTGCTTAGCTTGTCTTTTTTTTTGGTTTCTAATTTTTTATACTGTGGGGGTAAAGGAAAGTTACCTTTTTGACTTTTTGTGTTAATATCGTCACTCTTTCTATATCTCTTTTCCTAATTACTTGCCTTCCTTATTTGGTTGATTTGCTGGTTCCCAAATTTTCTATACCTCATGTGTAATCGAGAATGAAGTTCAACAAGTGTGTGATATCAAAGTTTTCACACTTTGAGGTGAAGGAAGTTTTTGCTTTAAGTCACTGAGCGTTGGGCGTCGTTTTGTTTATGTATGTGTGTCAGGTTAGTAGTAAGAGTGAACAACCGATTAAGCATAGTTAATGGTTGTGACTCTTTCGATTTGAGTACTCGATGACTATGAAGAGTTTGTTTTCTTATTTCGAGTATCTTAATATAAGGCTACACATATTTATGCATATTGAAGAGTAGGTCCCATGACTAAAGAATAGTGATTATAAACATTATTTCTATCATTTCTGGTACTAGTGATGAACATACTTCAAATTTTTCTTTGTTCACTCGAATAAAAGATAATGAAAGAAAAATGTTGTTCCCTCTCAAAAATGGCTACGCAACAACAAAGGTCTTGTCAAAATTTGTTCCCTCTCAAAAATGACATGTGAATTTTCCAAAAACACAAGACGCTTGAATATTCTCTTATGATATGACATAAAGGATTCCACGGATGTTATCATTGCAACTACCACAATTAGCGGAATACGGGTCTCCAACCTTTGCCGACCCAAAATCCGGCTTCCGTGTTGAACCAATCATCGATCAAGAGTGAAACATCATTAAAGTTAACTTGACATAACGAGTAATAATTAACAAAACGATATAAAGTAAAAACTAAACAAATCGATAAAGAGTTTTATGAAAGATGGAATAAATCAAGCACGGTAATGGCTCTCTAAGTCAAAACAATTTCATAATCTCCATCAAGTACTAACATATTCCAATTCATCGATCCCAAATTCCAATTTCCATAAACAATGGATGAAACAAGAAATAGAAAAAAGGAATATGGTGGGTGGCAATGGGAAAGTAGTTTAGTATTAGGTAGGAGTTGGCTGCGGGCAACTTGTTTTGGTGTGTGATGATATGGTGGTCGGGTAAAGACGTTAAAAGCCGCAACTAGATCAAGTTGGGTCGGCCGAGACTCCGACTCAGATTGAGGCTTTCCAAATTTGCTTTTCCCTTTGTTTTTTCTTGTGTTACTATTTGCTACCTAAAACACATGCAATAGTTTTGATTCAGATGGAACTTGTGGAGTTGTGGTCAAAAGATTCATATGCAAGCAACCTATTTTGGGGGGTTCTCGATCGACATCTCGAAAATTCTGTTATCATCTCGAAAACTCTATGAGTTGGCAAGTAGAATCATGCAGCTAGAGAACAATACAAGCTTAATTAATTCCCACTTCTTTGAATTATATGTAAACGTTAATAGCTTAGTTTTCTTTGTTGAGAATGGGAATAATTGCATTAGCAGACTAGATATTTACATTAGTTACATGTACCTGAGATCACCCATTTTTTTTTTTTGGTATAAAAAAAAGTTTAGGTGAGAGCTTGGTTACACCACACCACCATCATCAGAACAAACTTGTAACCTCAACCCTGAAGGACTGACAGTGAATACATACCTGTCACACCAGCTTCCATGTATGAATTTTCAAAGGAGAATTTACAGATCACGAATCAACGAGACCTGTTGGTAGCGGAGATCGAACTTAGATGGGGTTTCCACCATGAACCCGCCCTTGCCAATTGAGCAAAACCTTGTTGGCCTGAGACCACCATTTTGGCATAGCCTCAGTCCACACGAAATGCAGAAAACAAAAGTTTTCAGAGAGTTTGAATGATTTATGAGATGTTACAATGTGTTACCACCGTAAATGACTAGGTTTGCGAAGATCTCTCAAGTGATCCGGGTCTCCTCCGGGAGCCTAGGTAGTTAACAAGATCATTTACATTTGAAAATCTTAAAGATAATGCGCAACATTTTGAATTCGAACTGAGAAGAAGAGAGAACAAGGTAGCGGCAAACTTAATCATCTAGGACCTCTAGGGCTGCTGGGGTTAAATTCTCACTCTCACCTTCGTTTTTCGATCTCATGCATCTACAATCACTGTTAGTGTGAGTGGACGTTTTTGGCTTCAAAGAGAGATGGGAGTGAGGTTCACGTAATATATATATATATATATATATTTAATTAAATCGAAAATTATTGAGTTCGATCATTATACTGATCATCATTATACAAATAAGAGTTGGGGAAACAAAATAATACAATCATCATGTGCTTAAGCATAGCTGTTATCTGAAGGATAGAATGACAGAAAGAATGGTGATGAACTGCTTCCTGCTTCATTCCAAGTATAACGATCGTCACGATCAAGCTCATCAGAACGAATAAAATCCATACCAGTTTCATATATAAATTGTTTTTCTTCAAACATGAATGAATGAGATCCTGATCTGATCAGAGGTTACACACGTAAGACGTACACACCTAAACAACTAAAACAACAATGCAGATTTGCAGACTGTAAACCCTAATAAAAATGCAGATTGTATCCCATCCAGGTATCACTTAAGCATGTGGAATTAAATTCCAAGCATGATGATCGATGAAGCTAAAACTAGATCATCGATCCCAGATTGATTAGGAGATTAAACAAAGCAGAAGCTCACGTTGTGGGCCTTTGTGGCAAGCCAGGCATGCATGTGTTGAAGACTGATATCGATGATCGACGAACACCCTTTTCATAGTTTGAAGCAAACAACATATGATTCTGTGATTCCATATCCGTACCAATGGGAAGTACAGAAGCATAAAATCACCTTATTCATTTACCACATTTCATGTCATGTTCAAGATATCTTGAGTCAACGAATGGGTCGAGTGTGGTTGAAGTGATTTGATGGATCCCGGCTTTGTCTAAGTTCAAGGAAAGGTAGTTACTAGCTAGTCTGTTTTTCACTTTGAAAAGAACATAACATCCATGGTTTGTGTGAACTTTATAGATCACCATTTTGAAGTTTGGATGTTACGGGCGCGGTTGCACCTATAAAATTATAGATCACCATTTTCAAAGTTTAGATATTACGGGCGCGGTTGCGTCTATAAAGTTCTTGAATCATCACTTGTAGTTATATCATGTTATAGAGCATGTGATGTTCACCGTTATAGTTGATAGTATTTAGTATATGCCTAATTAACGATTGAAAACCTAGCTTGGAGCATCTATGTATATAGTTTGACGTAAGTTTTTGCTCTCTGATTATTTCATTAGCACTCTATTGCTCACAACAAGGGCCAATTTGGGACTGTATAAACCTTTTGCTGTTTAACTTGTATATATCTTGATTATATAAAACCTAGTTGTTCTGAAGCTCAACTCAGGAACTCCATCCAGGGAGAATAAAGGCTATATATTTGTAAATTAGCAAAGGTATGCCAAACTCACTCTTAATCGGTTGAACCTAATGATAAGGTTTTATTTCTATATTTCTACCAACAAATCTTCTTCCACCATACTGTGGTAGGTTAATCTGTCATTCATGGGGAACCTGCAACACAGAAAAGCTTGAAAGCTACGTACCTTGGGACTTTATATTCTAAAGGGAGAAGCCATTATCCTCATAGTTCATTTACAAAAGAAGACAAGCTGTCCTTTAAAATTTTGAATGCCTCCCACACCCACACCCGCACCCATCTCATTACAGCCATCAGAACTGTAAAATCATGCATAAATGGGCATGGGATACAAGGAATTAAATTCATTACAGAACAGAAGAAGGCAGTGCAGTGGAGCAATAAAAGTGACCAAAATTCAGGACCAAGTGAATGACTTGAAGCAAGGAACAAACAGTGATAAGATTTTTGTTGATCTCATGAGTACTGTGGCATCCAATTCTTCTCGGTGCCTGTGATAATAATATGTATGATCCCATGCTCTGGTCCCCCCTGGCTTTTTGGAAATCATAGTGTGACCCAAAAGAAAAACAAAATGAAATTGGAGGAGACCTTGTTATCAAACAATATGATTACCTTAAATTTGATGATGGACCATCCACTTATGAGTGTAATTTTCCATTGCCCTATTTTGGTTATTAATATGCCAAATGATGTCCACTGATGATTATGTACTAATTAATGGGTGACAATCTAATGAGTGGCAATATTGACAACATGCATATTCCCCACACAAAATAGAAGGTGTACACGCATACACATAAACCTCTCCTAAACCCCAAATAAATCCTACACTTATATTTCTACATTTTAGTTGTAGATGCATGTTCTTTACATGTATAGGAGATAGAGTAAGACAACTTGACCAATAAGGGTAGAGTATCCTAGGAAGTGGTCCTCTGTTCTTACATTCAAGGAAGACTTGTCCATGTCCTTGTGGGATTGATCTCCACCAACTGCATAGGCAGTCATTTCTTTGTTGCAGCTTTGAGCAACAATTTAATTTCTCCTGTCAATGTTACATTTCTTTTCCTTTGAAGGAAAGTGTGACTTTTCACCCAAGGCTAAAGCTATTGCTGACAATCCAAGTTCTGCTGCTAGTATATTAGTTCACAGTTATCACTACATTATCTTTGTTATTACATGTAGGTAACACTTAAAGTTTGCATGACACTTGTTCTAGTATTAGTGTATTACAAGCAGCAAACTGGATCTTCATACACAAAGGGATTTCTGGATACCACTAATTGTAAACAAAACAGTGACATCAACTAACACATCATATCATTCAGCATGCTCAGTGAAAGATCCACATCAAGAATAGACAAGACTTGGGTCAAACGCCTAATTTTGCTGTGTTATGCAGCAGCTTTATAAACTAAAACTAATGGGGTGTCTTCTTTCATCAACAAGTAGAGAGCACTTGTGTTCTACCAAAAAATTGAAAGTATAGGACATGAAATTGAAATCTGATCTTAACAACAAGGACATGTATTAGGATATAGAAAACCCTACCAAAACAGAGAAATTCAGAAACAGATACCAAGTAGTTGTCAAATTAACTTCTCTCCTTGCTTTTGCCTAACAATTAAACCATTGACATTAACTTGTATGATACATAGTAAAACTATGCTACAAAGTTAAGACAGATGTCAGCAAATACCTTGTTATTAACTTTGCATAAATGTCTTAAATTCTTCTGGGGATTCTTTTACATTAAGTGTATTCTAATGCAGGACTTTGAGTCTCCTATGCACTCGTGAAGAACATCATCATTTGACTATGATGGGTTTGGCAGCACTTGAATAACATTCATTTTAGGAACAGAAATATAAAAGTAAGGAAGGATCATCTCATCTGAATATTCAAGTCCAGCTCGTTCCAAATAGTTAGGTTGGTTAATAAAGCGAGGAAGAGCTACAAGAACCAAGAGAAAGATTAGGTGATGGAGAAGGGGATCAAAGCTGTATATTAGGCCTACACAGAAATAAATATACCCCAGAACTCTATGAAATAAAATTCATTGGCTCACCAGCTCAACCGGCCAACTTTACTACTTTTGACTCATAATTAAACCCCACAGTTAGTGGCTTCAGATCGCCCAAGCTGCTTGATCTAAACCTAACAAGGCATGGTTAATGGTTTCACTGAGCAAAGCTCACTATCACTCAACAGTAATCCCCTCAACTCTATGAACCTTTTTCATCCATCTGCCTACCACAAAGACCAAATTGTTTTGACATGCAAGTCTCACATCATGACCAAACTCTGTAACTGTAAAGCAGAACTCTATCTGGAAAATTTGTATTATGCAAGTCATTTAATATCAGCATATAGTTTGTATCGAAGAAGAGGAAGCAATTCAGAAGCAATCATTAGGTGTTCTCAGGACCAGACTCAGCACACAGATTTTTATATTGATCTCATTCTCTAAAAATATTCATGCAAACAGATCCCAACCAACAACCACCAATCCACCCAGTACCAGAAGATCTCAACAAAGTGGTGCCCATGTTAGCAGGATAATCACTCTATGGTAATACTTGGTAATGAAATTAGGGTCTTCAGATAGTTGGGTGTGGTGTGTGGTTTGATGGGTGAAAATGAAGTTACACTTATCAGTTCAGGACAATGTCTACATATGAACTTTTCATATGATTTAGTTTCTCAGACTCATAATTGGTTTTTGTTTTGGGTGTTTAGCATTCCCAGTTGTTATCAGTGAAGATGAGACCAAAAGACAAAGAAGAACCAATAAACATGTAATTTAGGACACTTCTGGTTTTGATTGGATGCAGAGAAACAAGCCCTTAGAAAGTTAGAATATGTTAATCATAGAACAGCTAAGCTTCTTTCAACAACTAGTCACCTAAATGTAGAGTAACCAAATCCAGCTAAGCCTCCATACTGTGTATATGCTAGAGAATACTATGTCCTATTAATAATTAGCTCTTCAAGGCTCTCATGGGTTAACATGATCTGTTTATATTATTTAACTTAACAATTCTAAGAAGCTGTCCCTTGCTATATAATTACTTAACCACCAAAAGTTTTTCATTATTGTGTCTCTACTGTGTCCCCTCAACTATCAATACCAATCAAACAAAGAAAGTTTTATATTTCAAGCTTGCCCTCTCAAAAAAAATATTTCAAGCTTGCAATATTCCATCTGAATAGAACAAAAGAAAAGAAAAGCAATGAAATGGATTCAGAACAAATTTTTAGATAAAATTTTGATTTTTTCTTTTCTGGATCCTCATGAATCACAAATCTAACATTGGTTGGGGCCAATTCATCTAGCCCTCCTTTTGTGAAAAAAAGAAAAAAATGAAAATAAAGGAGAGCAATGGAATACCCCTCATCTCTTTACCCTTAAAAAAAAACAAAAACAAAATATCAATCAAAACAAAGAAAGAAAAAGAAAATAAAGTAACCTACTTGGGAGGGACATGAGGATAAATAAAGGGTAAAGCAATGCTAGAATATAGAATCATGTCTCATGCAGAATTTCTGGTGCACAAAAACTCAATTCTGTCGCTCATTTTTGTATGGAAAATTACAGATATAATTGTAAAATATGATATGATTGGTAGATGAAGTTTTCATGAACAATGTAGGTATATAAAACCATACATGGATCCCTGTTGATTATAGTATAGAAGTGACACGTGAGACATCTTATAGTGACATGCTCTCACATGTAGGAAAAGAGTGTAAACAGTGCATATGAATAAACCAACAACCAGGCACAGAGAGGACAGAAATATGAACCATTTGAACTCAAAATGTTACACAGATACACCATAAAACTTCTAAATCAGCAAACTGTAAAAGGTTCCGATTAGACTGTCTAGTAGATACCTATATGGCAATCGATGATGTTATAGTTATTGGAGTGTAGAATGAGTTTTAGACGTTCCGTTCTCTCTATTATTATCTTAAAAAGATCTTGAAGTCCAGCACATTAGCAGTTCCCTCAGAACACCTACACAAATACCACACTCATTGCAAGGCTTCCCCACAAGGAAAGCCAGACAAGTATTAGCCACAGAATCTGGGTTAAAGCTAAAGAAAACTCTTTTGAGTTCAGGAAGTTACTAGAGCCACAATATAAGAGGGGCCAACTCAGAAACCAATTTCCAGCTATGCTATTAAAATGAGACATTGACAATAACTAACAAAGCACAGTACCTATATTAGCTACACGAGAGATCTCATTGTCACTTCGGACTTCTCAATGTACATGGTTCAAGGGACATCAAAACTTGACACAAGAAAGAGAATAGAGAGACAAAGATGTCCATCTCAGCTTAAACGTCACAGATCAGAAACTTTCCTCAAAATTTCATGATTTCCGTGTAAAAAGTGCTTTAATTGTATAATATAAAAGTAAGAGTAAAACTGCAGTACAGAAAATAAGTAGCAGTGTCAGCATCTAATACACCAAAAGTACAGTGTTATGCATTCTAAAACTAAACCAGATTCAGGAAATGAAATCAGAAACTACTAGGGTATATCAGTAACCTCTTCTGTTTCTTCTATAATTTGTGGACCAACTATTGGTGATTGAAAACTAAGATGAATTCAAATTACTAACCAGCCACATCAGGGTGGAAATTAGGACAAATACAATTTTATTGACAAAATGGATTCACAGGAACATAGGATTCAAGATTGTTGTTGGAAGAATCATACATGTATTGCCCATAATGGTCACATATTTTAGGAACAGTCAAAGAGATGTTTTCAGAGATTGGCGTGTGAAGAGTCATACAAGTTTCGCCCACAACGGTCACATATGTTGGAAGCAGTTGAAGAGATGTTTTCTGGTTTTTCCTTCAGCATCTTTGGTACATCATGTTCCAGAACATCTGAGAGTGCCTTTGATCCTTCTTGGAGCTCTTCCAAACTGAAATAGAGGTCATAGCGTTATAATTTAATAAATAACCTGATAGCAATTTTATTATTGCGGCAGGTAAACTAGTTTATATTAACTCATACAATTTGAAGATTAGCAGCAGTCAAATTATAGAGCTCTCAACAGTAATTTGATGATAACGGACTAAATGTTTTGTATACGGTTAGTAGAATGTGAGGAAGACTCATTAGAGAAAATCAATCCAGGGCAATTGAAAACATCAGGAAATGAACTACATATTATTTTTTTTAAGGAGGAGCATATCTTTAAGCTTTAGCCATGGAACTAGAGACTTATTTTAAGCAAGCTAGAATCACAGACGAAGACTCAATCATTAAATGGTACAATTAATTTTGGCCAAAGAAGGATATTGTAGAATTACGTTTACACCAGTCTTACCATGAAGTATTTAGTATACTAGTATTGACACACTACCATGAAACGTTTAGTATATCAGTCCACACTCCCACTAAATTTGATTTCAACTCCTTCAAATTCTTCCTTTGCATTCCAATTCATATTCTTTATGGGGCGAGCAGATTTGCCAGAACTGTTAGATTGAGCTAATGCTTTCTTAAGAGATATATAACTAAAATGCACAATGATTTTCAGGCCCCCTAGTTTGATCTTTTAACTTTGATTTTCTAGGTTCAAATGATACAATTGTTTCAACAGGCCATATTGACCTCAAACAAGAATATCATTAATACATTAATTGATAGATCATCAACATATGTATTTACCTCATGGAGAGTGGAGGAGTCAATCTGATAATAGTATCATGAGTTGGCTTGGCAAGAACTCCTCTCTCCTTCAACTTTAGGCAGATATCATAAGCAGAAACAGGGGACAAATACTTGCTATTGAGCTCCACAGCATTAAACAAACCTCTTCCTCGAACTTCCTTAATGTATCTCGGATACTTCTGCTGAATCTTGTTCAGCTGATTCCTCAGGTCTTCTCCCATTTGGGCAGATCTATAGAAGAGTTGAGCATAAGTTAGTTCTGTCTTTAGATTCTTTACTCTCAAATAGTATCAATGGCCAAAAATCAAGGACTTAATATCAGAACACTGGGAAAAATATTTGCTACCTTTCAGCAAGTCTCTCATCTCTTATAACATCTAGTGAGGCAATAGCAACAGCACTGGCCAACGGATTACCACCAAAGGTACTGCAAAATACAAATACACCTGAACTCTATTATACACTAGAACAAGAAACAAGCCAAGCACATAGCAAGAGTACTGAAAATGGAATCAGAAATATTAGAACAAAGAAGAGTAGTGATAATCAAACAACTATATCCAAGTCATGTCCGCCCTGAAACTTTTGCTCTCTTTTAAACCCTGTGGCCACAGCCAAGCAGGTCCAGTTCTACCATCTTCTGGACACAAACTGGGAAAATTCTTCCAATGTCCTTTTGAACAGAGATACTAGTAGAATGTATCTAAAGAGTAAATAATTAACCTATAAATTATGGAAGATCTTGATCCAAAAATATGAAAGTGTCCAGGTTATATCTCAGTTAACTAAAAGTGTCATAAAACTATAAATATCTCTAAAATATCAATATGCACAATATGATGGGCTGGTTAAGTATGAATAATCTATAAAAGCAGTTATAGCAGCAAACCTTCCATGCTCTCCAGGTTGGATACAGAGCATAACGTCTTTGTCTGCGAGCACCGCACTTACAGGTATCACACCACCACCCAATGCTTTTCCTAGAATCTGAATAACATCCCACAATATGTTAACTTACTCTGACATCTAGAATGCTTTATATGTATTTATATCAGTGGCTCATGGTTTGGAGAAAAACTGTAGTACATGAAAGGGATGAACTGATAGCAGAACAAGTTGTCTCAGTTTTTTTTTTTTGGGAAATAAATTAGACCACAAACTTATAACTATGATATAAATATATTATAGATGCATTACTAGAGTTTAGACAAGATTTATAAGGTGCATGTCAACAATATGCCTGAATATCTAATGCAATTTCAGTGCATTGCCAAAATTTTAGACAGAAAATAAATTCGGTGCAAAACTAGGTGAGTTTAAATCTAAAGCAAATCAACAGAACAAGAATTATGCGTATATTGAGGAGAATGGAACAAAGTTCAGTACTTAAAAATAATATACCACGACATCTGGGCGAACTTGTTCCCAATCACAAGCCAACATTCTCCCTGACCGTGCTAAACCAGATTGTATTTCATCATCAATCATCAGAATGTTATATTTTGTGCATAGATCTCTGACAGATTTCAAATAACCATCAGGAGGAATTATAACCTGTGGAGACAGAGGGCCCCTTTTCAGAACATATGAATGATCGGAATAATTATTTAAAACCAATGTATGTTAAAAGGAACAGTTCAGTCATGTTTGTTTTATGGGTCAGAATAAATATAACACTAGATTAATGAAATATACATTTCATTAATTCTAGAAAAACATACCCCAGCCTCTCCTTGAATGGGTTCAAAAAGAAATCCAGCAATACGATCTCCATTCTCTGCACTCAATAGCAGGTAAATTAATCAGTTCAATTTAAAACACAGATCTGATAGGGTTAAGGCAATACAAGAATTATAAAAAAAGAATAAAAAATAACATGCGAACTATATGACGATTTAAAAGTCATTGCATGCAAACCTTTAAAGATCTTTTCAAGGCCAACTACATCACCAAAATCAACTTTCAGATGTCCTGGCACTAACGGCCAAAAACCTCGGGTTGCGTCATTGTCACAGCTCATAGAAATGACAGCCAATGTACGACCATGGAAGCAGCCACAACACGAGACGATAATAGCCTGTATATTGCTCAGTAAAATTAGTGACACAATTTTGAGTTAGCAACACAATTGAGATGTGCTGTGATTGTAAGCTAGTCACATATCAGGGACCAATTTGTTTTCGGGTGAGAGTTACTACCCAAACTTCACAATTGATAGTAACTTATATTTTGTGTGGTGATAGGGCAGGTCACTTTTTTTCATCTGGATTTTGAGTTATAAGTCTGAATCTCCCCCTTTTTTCTCAACAGATAGTCTGTGCTTACATAATCAATGAGTGCAGAAAATCAGAGCTACTCCAGTCAGTCAACCAACTTAAGCAACCCAAAATAAATAAGATCTATGTCAAAAAAGACAATACGTCTCCATAAGTTCTACCTCATCTTTTGGAATTTTTTTCTTCTCATAACCCCATTTCCTGGCCAACTTTAAAGCTGTTTCTACAGCTTCCGCACCAGTGTTCATAGGCAGCACCATGTCATAACCAAACATGCTTGTTAGATACTCGGCAAATACTGGAAATTTATCATTATAGAAAGCTCGAGAACTAAGAGTGAGCCTTTCTGCCTGTTCTTGTAATGCCTTCATGATCTTTGGATGACAATGACCCTATAAGAGGAAGGTATTGGTTACATAATGGAAAACTAAGTAAAAGGCAGGAAAGCAGGATCATTAACTTCGCTGTACCAGGTTTCGAAAAAAGAAAAGAAAAAAGGTTTCTGATATTAGCACAAATCTATGATGTTCAGTTTTAACGATGAAAACCAGTGCCACGTTAATAATTGGATAGGATAACCTGGGAATCTAAAAATGGTATAGCATTGATGTGCTTTCTAGAATGACAATAATCATGTTATCTGGTTCCAAGTGCATTTAATCTACCTGTTTTCACGTGTATGGTGTGTGTGTGAACATGCTTGCATGACCATTGTTGTAACACATCCACTTACTTTTTATACCTGATTAACAGCAGAGTAAGCTGCAAGAAAGTCCAGATATCTGTTTCCCTCAGGATCCCATATGCATGATCCCTTAGCTTGAGAGAATACAATTGGAATTGGGTGGTAACTGCAAATTTCACCAGCAAATTCTCTTAAAACCTTATCACTCAAACACTATAAATTACCGGATACAAAGAAACTAACACATGTAAACCATCAAAGCAAAACATCATAACACTTCAAGAATTCCATACTATTGTCCTCTTTCTACAATGTCTTCCATGATTTGTCACAATTAATGACACTCCACAAATAAAACTTTGAACAAAAAAGATTACAAAAATCGGGAATTCACTCTCACAAGGATCCTCAATTCTTCAGTTTCTGTCATGATTGTCACAATAGACGACACTCGACACTCCACAGATAAAAATTTGGACATAAACATCAACAGAGGCAGAAACACACTGAAACAAAACTCAAAACAATACAATAGACGAACAAAACCATTAGGCAAATACAAAAATCCAAGTAAAGTGACTCCATTTACGTTCATTTAGAACCCACAAAGCTCCAATCAAATGAAAACAAGCAATACCCAGATGGCAAAACATGATCAAAAATCTAACAGCATCAATAAAGTAACATTCTTTAGCAAAAACCAGGAATCCCAGAAAAATTAAAGAGAGGAAAACAGACTTGTGGGCACTGTGTTCATATTCAGAGTTGATGAGGGTCTGAGAAGAAGAAGAAGAAGAAGAAGAAGAAGAGGCACTGCCTTGAGGGACAGCACCGAAGCTCCTCCTTCCCGTCCGGATCACTCTGTTGAATCCCAACACGCTCTGCAAAGCTCTCCTGCTGCTCGCCATTGATGGAAGATGACAAAGATTTCAACTTTCTTGTTTGGTATTTATGAGGTTAAAGAAAGCAAATGCTTTCGTGACTTGTCAGACTGAAATACGATGACGATGGAACACAATTGTCGTTATACGACGTTGTGAAACACTTTCCAATGCATTATCCAAAATGATCCTAGTTCCCACGTCACATGTCTTCTTGGATTAACTAAACTTGGTCACTGAAATGCCATTATTGGCAATCCTGTTTACTCAAGTTGGATACACGTACGAATCCATAATGTGATCGTCTTGTTGGTTAGTGAAATTGATCGTTCATTTTGGTCGTCAAAGTGAAGGTACAGTATGTAGCGATGTTTATACTTAGGAGGGTACATTAAGTGAAAGTTACGGACCTATATCGATCCATTTCTAAAGAGCTTGTATGTATGATGTGCATTTACATAACACAATCTGTGTACTGAAGATACTCTCATACAATTGCCGCAACTTTGTTTTCACACCAAGGATGAGGCCTTGAGCAGATTGAGGTCCCAAAAGAGACTGAAAACATTTCCTCGGTAATCAGAACTTAGGCGCAATTGAGGGTTTTCAGTGAAAAGCCTTGTACAATACATCATTTTCTATTTATGATTTTATTCTGTCATGCACAAGCAAGCAAGCATAAGTCTTCAAAAGAAAGAAAGAAAGAAAGAAAGAACAGAGTTACATTCCTGTATCCCATGATTTCAACGCTGAAAGTAAGAAAGGAAAAAGGAAAAGAAAAGAGCAACATACCAATCCATCATCAATAAATATTTCATAATCTAGCATCAATTCTCAAACAAGCACTGGGGTCAAGTTGAGCATATATTCTATACCTCTGATTAACTAATAAACTTACAAAATAGTTTACAACACAGAAAATATTGCTCAGTGATCAACACATATTTGCATAGCCTTCCAAAACCCCAATCCTTCTGCCCTCCTGTTCCCAGATGAAACAATTCAACCCTTCTGATGGTTGTAGTGTCCAAGCATCACATATCAGTTCTGGTACCAAGCAATCAATAGCCAGTAAAATGCAGCCAGAACTGTATACCACAGACGCAACACAACCCCCCACAAACAGGGAAACACCTAATTTTCTGGAAACTACACTTGCACTATGACTTGTACTTAACAAAAATCTAGACTAATATCCTAATAAAAAGGACCAAGAGTGAAGAGCAAGTGAGACACAACAAACTCTTAGACCGGAAATCAAGCTGAAGTAAACTCTAGAATAGATGGTACTCAGTACACAGCTCCACAAGCTTATAGCTGTAATCATAATGAAGTCGCACCCATATGAGCCTTTCATTGTGATTGATAAGAAGGAAAGAAAGAATTTCAAGAGGTGTGTTCATATATCATTAAGTCATTATTGTCAATGAACCTAAATGAGATCATAATGAATTTGTATCGTGATTGATATGAAGGAAAAGACATTGGTTCCAAGTGGTATTTCCTGATGCACCCTCACATAGCTAACGCAAAGGAACCTATCTACAAATCTACATTCCTGGGCAACATATCTAACACACGCCTCCCATAATGATCTGGTGATGAATCCAGCATATGTTGCTTCTAAGGAAGAATCGTTGTTTTTAAAATCGAAGGAAGAATCATTGTTAACTGCAATAAGATTTTGCAGACAACAATATGATAAACAAGCAGACCAACCAGAACTAGATCGGAAATACTCAAGTAGTTTGATTTAAGATGGAATAACTTGATTGAATGAATGCTCTGTTATCATTGATGTTCTGGTCTCTAATTATTCAATATCAATAATATTGAATATCAAGCTTAGTTGCAGTGATAAACAGGAACTAAGCTGTTCAAGAACCACAGTGGCTCATTCATGGATTGAAAGAAGGAAAACACAAAATCCTACAGCTACTCAATGTCCTCACTATCTGGAGGATGCAACGCGGTTGGAAAGATATAGTTGTGAATAAGAAGTTTCATTCAACCTATCAAGGAGAACGTCATGATGTCACTATACAAATTTCCCATCGAAGTGCAGGGCAGACTCAATGTTAAGGATGGCCGATAAGAGTAAAGAAATCATCTAGGATCTAATAATAGAGATTCAGAGAGTTGATTTTGCAATGTTGTTTCACATGCCCAAGATGAACACAGAAGGAAGAGAATAAAGACGCAAAATATTTGCTGTAGATTATCTAATTGAAGAGTGATTCCTATCCGCTTAAGCTGCAATGTGCATGTAAATAGAGGAGAACATGGAATTACCAACTGCATTTCACGTGCACTGTTGATTGAGAAGATGCTTCTAGCAAGAAGCTAAGAGAAAGAGTTGAATGGCCAGGGAAATAAAATACATTATTATAAGATTGACAATTACGGTCATCATTGAATAAGTTTCCGGCATGAACATAAAATTATTGAGCTTGATAGTACTGAAAATAAGATCAACTCTATCTTTGTGAAAGATAAGACAGCTGAAGAGATATGACAGGAAAGAAAGAACCTAACATTGTAGATTAAGAATAGATTTGGCGGCAAAGATGGAAGGCATGAACCCTGCGGTGAATCCTCTAGTAGTCTCGATACCCACTTAAAGTGGGAGAACAGGAAGAACCACGTTGGATAAGTTCAGAAAAGAAGTCTTCTCCAGAACCAAACCTAAAGGTCTACAGAGGAAACATGATAGAAAATTCCAAGATTCTTACTATTCACCTTTAAACCGGCAAGGTGCACCTGAAAACTTAAGGGGCCATTATAAATGCCTGGATCAAGTTCTCTGCTGTCCGCTTCTGTTCAGCTGTGCCAGAAATATGAGCAATACGATCACCCCGGGAAGATTTGGACTCGGGAATCTCTATCATTGCTCCTGATATCTGGAGAAAAATAAGTATGCATGTGAACACTATTCAACCATGCAAATTGTTCAGCATGTATAGCAAAAAACAGGATTAATTTTCTATGCCGACCCATTTCCAATTGGGAAATAAGCAAACTATATCTACCTTCCGAATGTTAGCAATATTTGCCCCTCCTTTGCCGATCACCTTACCTGCTGCACTGGCAGGAATGAGCATCTCAAGTGTTGAAGGGGGTGGCAACCTACGTAGAAGAGCGGTATATGACTGGAAGACAAGAGACAAGAGATACAAACTTCAAAACCAGATATTATAAACTTGATACACTTACCCTCCATATAACTTGGATGAATATGAAGACACTGATCCGTAGCCATCTTCCCCCATCTAAAACAAAAAAATAATGAGTACCACCAGTGATATAAATAAGGACTTCAAAACTTCAAATTGAAATAAATATAATGACCAAAGTGGATGAGACAATGACTTCAACGCATAGTTTGTAGGTAAGCTTCTTGGAGCCAAAGTAATGTGGAACAGCCGGGGTTTTGGAGAGGGGTAGTAAAAAGATTTCCAGAGGGTGGGAAACCTTCTAGGTCGGCTCAGGAGGGATATCCAAGGTTAAAGTGGTCTTGCAGAGTATATTTGCCTGAATATACAATGTGGTGATGTTGACGGCATGAATAAAGAAAATAGTGGTGATGGATAGAATGTGGAAATAGACTAGGAGTAGGATTGTGAAGTCGGGAGAGATGGCCCCTTTTTTATGGATTGGAGGTTGACTCTCTACTCGTACAAGATGTTTTTGGAGAGGGAACTCATTGTGAAGTTCCACCAGCTGTCAATGGACAGAGTTAAAAGATTGCGGGATAGATGATCTGACTTGGGAGTAAAGTGTGTCTGGAAGTTAATCTACTCTGCTACACATGATGATATGAGAAATAGGAACAGGTGAATTTAGTGAGATTGGCATACCGGCAGAGATCCATATCCAAAGAGGCCGCTGGAAGAAAGCATGCCCAAGCGGCTTCCACTTTCAGCCCTATGATCATAACCTATGGGAGCAACCTGGGGGACAGAAGGCAGCACAGACGGCAAAGAGAGACCAGTGCTACCTGGGAATAAAGAGTCAGCACCAATAGTGGGGTTATGAACACCATCTCTATCTTTCAAAACATCGTCTCGGAGCCTTAGAACAATCTGAATAAGTGCATCTCTCAAACTAGTGAGATCTCCTGCCACCTAAATGAAAAACAGTGATGAAGAGATAACCAACAAGGAAAAAGAGAAACACCAAGCTTAAACTAATCAATTTAAACAAACCTCAACAAGTTCATCATTAGCATCAGCACATTTAGGCTTATCAGCTTTTGAAATACGGATGTCAGCTTTTGTTCTCTTCCGAATTTCATGTATAATTGAACCATTTTTTCCAATAAGACAACCAATAACTTTAGATGGAACAAGAAGCCGTATAGAAACGTTGTCAACATCTTCGTCATTTATCTTCCCTTGCAGCAATAGAACAACTTCAACTGCCATGGACTTCAGATCATCCGGTGACTGCCAAACAGTAAAACCAACAAACATGATCAGCACACTATTCCAGAATTTTCATACAAGGTAACTCATAACTCAGTAATTAATATCATACAACACGAAATTATCCAAAACAGTACCATGCCCTGTTACCAAGCTCTCCCCGAGGTTCAATAATTTCCTCAAATCTAATTAAATGATTTCCATTTTTTTTCCAAACTCCAAGGCCACAGACACTAGATGTCTAGACCCAAGCATCATATTAAATTGTAATGCCAAATAGTTTATGAGATGCATGGGTGGTCAACTTTCTCAAGTAAAAATCGTTACATCTTTTGGCAAATAGAAATATTCAGTGTCTGTAAAGTCAACTGATATAGAGAGGATATGGATTGTCAGTACCTCTGTTGAAGTAACAGTGATCATGCACTCATCACGGTCATCCTTGGTATCATCAACCTCAACTCGAGCACCACTAGTCTGCCTTATGCTTTTAATGGTACCCCCACCCTTTCCAATGACACGACCAATCTTGTCAGAAGGGCATAGTACTCTCACAATTAATTCCTCAGATCGCGGTGCTACACTGAAACCAGAAACTAAAGGAAGAGCAGATGAATATATGGGCCATGCATTCCCTGTATCCGCATAACCCTGAAGATCTGGTACATGTGTAGCGTTTAGGAGTGGAGGTAGTGAGCTAGAAGGAATAATAGGATCTGCAGGGTTATATAATCCACCCGATTGATAAATTGACATATCTGATGGAATTATTATGCTTGGACGGGCTTCCGGTACTGTTGTATCAAGAGAAATCTCTTCCCGTGCAGGAAACTTGTATATGATTGCAGAAACTGCAAATAATGCTTTTTTCACTGCTTCTGATTCTCCATTTATCTGTCACGGAAGAAACTATCACTTAAACACAGTAGTATTACTGAGAAAGTTCAGATAAGGAAACAGAAATCTCTGGAGAAAACTATGACAGGCATAAACAATTAATGCACAAATAATGTTCATCGCAGCACACCTACCACGGAATTTCATACTAAAGTAGCATAACAAATATTATAATCAATTACCAAAATTGTAAAAGTCAAGTTTCACATATCAAAAGCAACAGCACAACTAGAACATGCTAGATTTCTGTAAATTCAAAAACACATACTAACCATAACAAAGTTGTCAAAGTCCATTGCACAGGAATGCGTCGGGTCAGAGGCATCTTTTGCAGTGACCTTAATGTTCGTCCTGGTCCTGCTCCTCAGTTTCTTGATGGTCGACCCGGCCTTCCCTATCACATTAGCACACTGGCTAGCCGGGACAAGTATCTGACACTCTTCCTTATCCCTCCTTCTCATATCAGAATCTCCAGCAGCAGCCAACGCATTCGAAATAGCCGAATGCACTTTAAATAGAGCATCCTGTGCAGCACACAAGGGCTCCCTATCACTACTAAACTCATCATCAACATCAACCTCCTCCTTCTCCCTAACATAGCTATAAATAGTTATGACCCTATCTTTCGCCCCCGGAAACGGATCCACAACCTTCACCTTAGCTCTACTATCCTGTCTAATCGAATTGATCACTTTCCCACTCTTCCCAATCACGCTTCCGATTACCCCAACAGGGCACAGAATCCTGTACACAACAACCTCATCGCCTCCGCCCCCACCACCGCCCCTATCTTCTCTGTCATTCACGCGCCTCTTCTGATTCTTCTTGCTCCCGCCGTCGTAATCTCGGTCCCTCTGCGAACGGTACCTCTTCCCCGTCTCTCCCATTGACCGATTCCCCTCCTGAAAATCATAATAGAATCTCAATCACGACTGAGCAGAGAACCAAACAAAAAACAACAAATGAAATTGAAATCGGGGGTTTTCGTAATTCGGATTCTTTCATATAATTGGTACTAGAAACACCAATAATATTACAGACTTGAATTTGCATCTCCGGATTTCGACCTTGATGCAGCTCCGAGGTTAAGAAACCCCAGAGAAGAAGAGGACGTACGACGTACCTGTAAATTAGGATAGAGCTAAGTCGAAGACGAAGAGAGAGCTCTGTAAACACAAAGCAGTGTCGACTTTCTTTCTGCTTATTTTATTTTACTCTAAAATAGTATTATACACTGACCCAGGCCCAAATACACTTCACGGCCCAATAAGCCCAATCAGGCTCACTCCACCTTTTTGTAGAGGCTGTTCCCATCACATACTTGCCTCCTCAGTCCTCGTTAGGGTTTAAGGTTTAAGGTTTAAGGTTTAGGGTTTGGATCTAACGAGTCGGAGTGCTGCGATGTCGACAGACGGGGACGGCATCATTTTGGAGCAGGAGCAGGAGAAAAGAAGATGGGAGGAGATGAACGAGGATTGCTTAGCAAATGCGTTTAGCAGAACTGGAATGAAGTCGCTGCTTTTGGCGATCCCTTTTGTCTGTAAGTCCTGGTACAAAGCTAGCCTCAGTCCTGAATGCTGGACATGTCTTTTCTTTCCTGATTATGTACCTACTCCGTTGTTGGTTAGTACTGTTGAGGAAATTGAAATGGGTCCTCAGAGTTTCGGTACATTTTATGAGAAATTTATAGATGAATATGGAATTGATAAGAGTCGGTTTTCGATTACTGGGTTTGTGAAGTTGGTGGTTGGTCGGAGCAAAGGGAAGGCTACTGAACTGGAGCTACCCATGTATGGTACAAAAGCAGCTCTGAGATATGTTGCAAATGTGTGTCCTCTGCTCAGACACTTATCGTTTCAGGATGATCTGGTGATTTTCAAGCATTCTCGAATTCTTCCGCAAGTGATTGGAAAGTGGAAGTTTTTGGAGAGCTTGTCTTTGCGGCCCCGCTTGGTGGTCAATGACGAGCAAAAAAGAGATGGAAACTGCTGGACTAGATATTTCCAGGAGTTGTTGGCACCGGATATTCTGAGCCGCAATAATGTTTTGGAGAGAATTATAGCGCAGATAGGCACTCACTGCAAGCATTTTAGGCAGCTGAATCTTATACAAACCCATCTTCATCAAGATGGGGCATTGGCAATTGCGAACTTTCTGCCACACCTTCAGATTATAGTGGCGGTCGGGTGCATCATCCAAAGGGATAGCATTTCCACAATAGTTCGGGGATGCAAAGAGCTTCGGGTTTTTTATGCCAAGGAATCTACAGGCTTTGACGAGGATGGTCGCCAGACTGGTAAGGTTGTACTTGAGGACTGTGTACCCCTAGATAGACGTCTGTTTATGAGGGATTTGAGCAGTGCTACTTTGATGCGGAATTTTGTATACTACAGGTTGAGAATGTCGGGTCAATGAGAGATTAGTAAGGCAGTTTGGTTCATGCCAATGCTTCTGTTTAATCTGAGCCTCTAGGTCAGTGAAGGTAAGGATTAGTAAGGCAGTTCTCTTTTTGGTTCATCACGAGTCTCGACTCTAAAAAGGAGTTATCTATGGAGCTAATATCTGAATAGACCTTAAAACTTCAATCTTAATATTGCTATGTTTGTCATTTCAGAAGTTTTTAGTGTTGCTATGTTTGTTAGTTTTAAAATTCAAATGATATATATGTTGGTGTAGATTTTTCTCAAGCAATTGATGGATTTTGCACAGACCGCACATAGATTAGAGACTCCTATATTTAGAATAGATCTCCACATTACTCTGTTTGATAAATTTTCTCAGACTATACGTCTCGGATGAGATAGATGCTCCATCCCTGAGTCCTTTGTCAGTACTAGTCTTTTCTGAGAGTGTTCTTTACAAAAATTAAGTTTGTTGTTTGGCTCTATGTTACAGTGAAGCTTCAAGTTTTTTTTTTAAGAGTATCAACGATGGTATCCTCAAAGGCTTTTCAGACCCAAAGACTAATCTGCGTGAGCTTTGACTTTCAAGGCCTAGAGACTAATTGGTCACCAAGAATAAATTAGGATTTAACTCCAATTATCGTCGGCTGAGATTCGAACCTAAGTATGGGGTTCCACACCTAGGCCCTTACCAACTCGACCACCTATGGTGGTTAATGAAGCTTCAAGTTAAATAGTGTTATATCGGTGAGTCGTGATATAGTTTGTTAGCTAGCTTAATTGACATGGTTGAAGTCATGAGTTCAAAAACTTAAAATATATATATATATATA